>NC_079410.1:16829969-16959969 GCF_029220125.1 Pseudoliparis swirei | reverse complement strand
CAGACACATTCCCTCCAGAATAATGGAAACAGGCTGGTTACAGACATGATTGACTTTAACCAGAGAGTAAAGTGACCACTTTAAAGAGAGGAGGCTACTTGTCTTTTCAGTAGTGGGTCTGCTCTGTCACCCAATGTAACATGTGATCTCTTTCTGACTCTATTCTGCTCTGAACCTCTTTCATGCGAGGGTGAAACTCTTTTATTTTGCAAACCTCTGAAACCCAACCCCATGTTTCTTAAAGCTGCTCTGAACCTCTCATGCCCAAAGTTACAGTGTGTTGATAGTTGTTATTGGACCGTGTTGAGCACGCTGTGTTCTTGAAATAAAGCTTTGTTTTTTACTATATTCTACTCAAAACCTCTTTTCTTCTCATTGCTGCGCCCCCCCCCCCCCCCCCCCCAAAATGTCACCAGCCGCCACTGGTGTGTATGTGTGTGTAGTTGTGTGTGTGTGTGTGTGTGTGTCTGTGTGTGTACATGTGTGTGTAGATGTGTGTAGTTGTGTGTGCGTGTGTGTATGTGTGTGAGTGTGTGTGTGTGTGAGTGTGCGTGTGTGTGTGTGAGAGTGTATGTGTGTGTGTGCTTCTGTGTGTGTGTGTGCGAGTGCATCAATAATTAATGGACACCGCGCCCTGTGTATCTAAACAAGCATTATCCCTCAACCCGTCAACATTCGGCACGCTTGGTTAAAGTCAAGTATACTAATTAACCCCCCGCCCTCCTCCAGATCCAGCACGTGGATACGAGTCCTCATCTTGGCCTGATTGAATCTTCCCGTGTTCCTCGACGGCCGTCTGTAATTGCTCGCCGTGTTCCGAAGGAGGCCGATTCCAGTGTATACGTTCAGTTCCTGTCGTCGCCGCGGCAACGCGTTCACTTTCACGCCCTCTGCACAGAACACAGAATCAATAGCTCACGGTTATGTGCATTTTCATTGAGTATAGTTCTGCCTGAACAATTATAATTTAACTCCATTATTATTGTGCTGGTGCAGGATTGTGTGTGTGTGTGTGTGTGTGTGTGTGTGTGAGAGAGAGAGAATAAGAGGCAGAGTAGGGAGTAGCAGGAACATAATAAGTTGCTCTCCACCTGCTCTGTAGTTCCATTTCTATACAAATTGAATCCCCACACACACACACACACACACACACACACACACACACACACACACACACACACACACACACACAGAGACACACTCTCTCTCTCTCTCTCTGCTCCCTCCCTTCAACGTCTCTGTCTGTCCCATCATGACTCATCCGGCTTGTCCCCCTCCTCCTCCTCCCCTCCACTTAACCACAATGATGACATGTTCGACTTCCTCAATGGAGGCGCCACAGCTGACTGCGCCTCACCTCCGAACTGTCATGGGGGTGGGGTGGGGGGGGGTAACTGATGGGCCCCGGACCCGCAGCACCTGCTTTTAGAAACAGGTCCCGCGCCCCGAGGCAGACGAGAGGGAGTGGAGCTGGAATCTGAGCTCGGGAGTGGGGATGCCCCGTTGTCTGGGGGTTATGGATTTTTCTGTAGCGCCTCTCTCTGCGTTGCCCCTCGTCTGCCACCCGCTCGCGTCAACAAGAAGACAGGAGTGAGACGAGGAATCGAGACCCAGAGACACATTTTACGTTGAAAAGGAACTCAATGATCTTCTTTTCATCGAGGTTCATCCCTTTTTTTCCACGATGAAGGCGCTTCTTAAATAGAGTTAATCAGGATAAAAGGCATCGCACTTTGCACTGTGTGTCTCAGTCATGTTGCAAAGACTGATCACAGCAGAAGTAATTCAAGGTCCCTTTCTTAAAGACGTCTTTGTTCTTTTATTAAACTAAACGTCTGTTATTGATCGTCTCTACACAGCAGCATCTCATTCTGTCTCTACGTGTCGCGTTAACATTTCTCCGCTCGCCGTCTCGCCGGCGTGTGTGCGCGCATCGGGGCGGAGCAAAGAAAAAGTCACCTGCACCCCCGTAGCATCATGCAGCAAGTATTAAAAACAAGACATATTTAATTTATTATCCGTTAAAAATACTATATGGCTCTCAATGAAATATATTTAGAAATATTTGGCTTTTATGGCTCTCCCGTCAAAAAGGTTCCTGACCCCTGGTCTATAGCGAGCTAGCTAGCTAATTAAACTAACGTTAGCTACATGAGCGGCCATCTCGAGCTAACTCCTAATTCTTTTTTTTGTTCAAACAGGTGACTCTTTTTAAAAGAAGAATCTTATAAGTTACTAAATTAACATAGATGATAAAAAAAATTCTTCAATTACGAGTCACTTCCTTTTATCGATGTTTATCCGTTTTTTTCTACGATGAACGCGCTTCTGAAATAGCATTAATTAGGGACAAATGAATCAGTGATGTTGCAACGGCTGGCTTCTCATTGTTTTATAATTTGTATGCATACAATGCTAACCGTTGTTAGCAGACTTTAGCGTTAGCTTCATGAGCTGCCGTCTCGAGCTAACTCAGAATTATTTTGTTCTTCTTTTTTACCAGGTGACTCGTTTTAAAAGAAGAATGTTATAAGTTACTAAATTAATTCAATTCAATTCAGTTTATTTGTATAGCCCAATTTCACACATTACAAATTTGTCTCGGAGTGCTTTACAATCTGTACACATAGACATCCCTGACCTTTGACCTCACATCGGATCAGGAACAACTCCCAAATAACCCTTCAGGGGGAAAAAAGGGAAGAAACCTTCAGGAGAGCAACAGAGGAGGATCCCTCTCCAGGATGGACAGAACAATAGATGTCATGTGACCAGAGGGACAGATTTAGAGTTAAAATAAATTAACATACATGATAAAAAAAAAGCGAAGTCCTCGCTATAGCTGATGATCCATGTAGACTAGATGATGTAGCGATACATAAATAACAACAGCCGTGTGGCACGACGACCAACACACATAAGATCGGGGCCTGTTACCGTACTTTCATATGTTTTGATATATTTCTATCTTTAATATTTCAGGAGGAAAATACTTTTAGGATGAAGACTTCACAAACCGACGTGTCTCGCCGAGCTAACGGCCGCTGTACCACTGGTCCTACAGAGAGGAAGAATATATGATTACGCTCCACAGAGAGAGAGAGAGAGAGAGAGAGAGAGAGAGAGGCGCTGCAGGTGGGATTTCATATGAAACAACGTCATCCTTTGAACCTCTCTGACTGGGATGTTTTTTGGTGGTCGTTTAAATTCAGTCAAGCACAGTTTCCTTTTCTTTTTCTTCTTATACTTTTTCTTCAGGAAACGCAGGTGCGTGTCTGCAGGATCGAGCTGTGAGGTTTCCTTTTGACTAATTTTTGCAATTTCTCCGTTTGTGTTTTTACGGGCTGCAAATTACGAACGGAAAAAAACCGAGCAAAATGAGGTAAAGGAGACAAAGGAGACACAGGTTATGTAAATCCAGCATGCAGGATGAAGGCTGCAGTGATGTTTAAGTAATCCCTTCAATTAGCTGTAACATGAACAACAATGGAGCTCATTGGTCTCGTCCTCATGTAGGGCTCGTTTTACAAACACAAGTACTCATTGATGATGTGCATTGCCACCTGGTGGACTCCACCTGCACATGCATCACCAGGACAGCAGGAGGCTCCCAGCAGGATGTCAGAAGAGTGAGAGTGATGTTACTTCTTTTATCTTTTTAAATTCCACGTCTCAGTATTCTCTAACCTGCATGACTTACAATTTTTTAAAAATAAAAATAAATCCACAAAGGGGAGTTATGTTGTTGCATATTGAATATGCTAGAATATATATATATATATATATATATATATATATATATATATATATATAAATATATACAATTTTAAAGGAAAATCCACAAAGGGGAGTTATGTTGTTGCATATTGAATATGCTAGAATATATATATTTATATATATAAATATATATATATATTTATATATATCAATATATATATATATATATATATATATATATATATATAGATATATATCGAAAAACAATCTCCCCTCATTTGTTTGCTTCATTATCCTGATGCAGATCCATGTGGTGGGTGAGAAGACGTTGACCCACAGGATGGCAGAGGAGGGCTGCAGGACCTCACGCATGGTGGGTCAGAACAGGTCAGAACAGGGAGGACTTCATGTTTTTATTTTTCTATTATCTCTTGCAGATCTTAGATGTACAGCTCCAGTCATTGACAGTGCAAAGCTCACCTTGATGTGTTTTCAGAGCCTGATACACTCAAATAACTCGGCCTCGGCTGCATTGATGACAACAATTTACTTAATTGCATTTATTGAACAACTGAGGTACTTGTACTGAATTTAGTGTATCCATTTTGTATAACGTAATACTTCTACTGCACTGCCTTTTTACTCCACTCATCTGTTGGACTGCCATGGTTACAAGTTACCTCACAGATTAGCGCTCACCCTCTCGCTTCAAGTCATGTGTCAGATTTAAGCTCCGCCTCCAGCAAAAAGATGTACTAAACTCCCCAAGTTGTGTCTTCTCAATGATAAGTTCATTTTCACAAACCCCAAAAGAAGTGAGTGAGAGACAGGAAGTGATTCTTTCCTCTTCCGTTGACCATCTTGAGACCCTTTGGAGGACACCGACCCCTAGGTTGGAAACCGCTGGACTAAACTACCAATAACTTCACATAAAGAACCTAAAATGAGCTCCATCTCAACCAGTGACGTTAAAATGGTGTTACACATTGATGTGTCGGTATCGATATATAATGTCATATAACCAGTATATACATAGTATACTCAGTATATACAGGACTGTCTCAGAAAATTAGAATATTGTGATGAAGTTCTTTATTTTCTGTAATGCAATTACAAATCAAGATATTGCGCCTTTTATTGTTGCTGATTTACAGCTTAAGAAAACTCAAATATCCTATCTCTAAATATTAGAATATCATGAAAAAGTATACTAGTAGGGTATTAAACAAATCACTTGAATTGTCTAATTAACTCGAAACACCTGCAAGGGTTTCCTGAGCCTTGACAAACACTCAGCTGTTATAAATCTTTTTTTTACTTGGTCTGAGGAAATATTAAATTTTATGAGATAGGATTTTAGAGTTTTCTTAAGCAGCAATCAGCAATATTAAAAGAATAAAAGGCTTGCAATATTTCAGTTGATTAATCCAGAATGCATGACATTTTTGTTTTTTAAATTGCATTACAGAAAATAAAGAACTTTATCACAATATTCTAATTTTCTGAGACAGTCCTGTATATAGTATACACTGTACTGCACTTTATTTAGGTTTATGTTGGTATTTTGAAGGCAGAACTTGCACTGGGGTATTTTCACATTGTTGTATTACTACCTTTACGTTAGTAAAGTATCTTTCAATCCATCACTGGATAATAATATAATAATAGTAATAGAGGTCCACACACTAGATTCACTGAGAAGCCGAAATGTGATCACATGACCTGAAAGTGGAGGGAGACGGAGACGGAGACGTCTGAGGAGATCAAGGCCGACATATCGGACGTTTCGTCATCCTTCAATTCCCATAATGCATCCAAGAGCATCTTTTAATCGTGCGGAAGTATTTATATTTATTTAATACAGAATGCTCAATGAATAAATAAAGAAACAAGCACTCAGATGTGCATTCGGACGGATGAACCGTGCTGCGCTGTGATTGGCCAACAGAAAACCCCTCAGTGATTAGTGATTGGAGAAAACTCACACGCACACACACACACACACACACACACACACACACCTGTGGCATGAATACACGCGGTGCACGCCGACAGTGCCGTCTTATTGCAATATCCATTTATTGTTGTCTTCACACAAACGTGTTCACAAAACAAGAATATCAAAGGAATCGAGCTCCTCCCTCAGAGGTCAGGGGTCGAGGAGTCAGGACTCCATTGTTCTTCATCTTGTTTGTAGTTTCTCGTCAGTCAGGAGAAGAAGAGGAGGAGAGGAAGAGGAGAAGGATGAGGAGGAGGAGATGAGGAGAAGGAGGAGATGAGGAGAATGAGGAGAAGAGAAGAAGGAGCAGGAGAAGAGTAAAGAAGAGAAGGGCAGAAGGAGGAGAAGAGGAGAAGAAGAGGAGAAGGTGGAGAAGAGGAGAAGAAGAAGAGGAGAAGGGCAGGAGTTGAGAAGAGGAGAATGATGAAAAGAAGGGAAGGAGGACAACAGCAGGGATACCGCCTCAGAGAGAAAGTCCTGAATATGGATCCTTTTTAATGTGTTTTAATATATTTTTATTCTAATAACTGTGGATGTCGATGTCATTTCTCCTCTTCTCTTTTTCCTTCTTCACGTTAGATCGCTCTGTAACAAAGGAAGATTAAAGCATCAGGAAGTGATCAAAAATCATCGCTCCAAAATGTGTGTGTGTGAGAATGGTTTTAGATAAGATTTCGTAAAGCTCTTAATCGATAAGTTAATTATTATTATTATTATGATTATTGTTTATTATATTAACAATGGATCAAAACGTTTTAGGGCTTCATGTTCATGACCTCATGACAGCTCGCGTCTCATTGGTCCAGAGGGCAAATGAGTGAGTCCTCCGGTGGTGGTCCAGAAGTGGTTTCATACTCACTGTCCTACATTATCACAAAACACACAACCCCCCCCCCCCCCCCCACACACACACACACACACAGACACACACACACATCTTTAGACTGAGTGTTGGTGATGCTCGTGTAAAAAAAACACTCAATACAAAAAAGGTTATATGTACAATATCATACAAACAGGGGTCAGTGTTCGAGAGGGGGGGGTCAAGGGTACAGCAACACCCACAGGTGTGTGTGTGTGTGTGTGTGTGTCGTCCAGCAGAGGGAAACATTTTCACAGCAGTGATGGTGTTATAGTCACGATGCCACACAGAGGGGAGCAAACCAGAGGTTGTAAAAAAAAGAAAGAACAAAGAAGAGAAGTTGAGTGAGGGAGAGGAGGAGGGCGAATTTTTTAAAAAAGAATTTGAGGAAGTGTGCAAATCAAAGTCAGCAAAACTGTCACGCTCACGTCAACCACTCAGTATGTACACGTCAATAAATAAATCTGTGGATCAAAATTTTAGAAATTAAATCACAATAATTACACGACTCGGGAAAGTCTTTTCCCGAAATTCCCCGAGGAAGAAATTCCGGTCCAGAGTGAGAAAAGAAAAACATTAAAAAAAGAACTATCAGTTGGCATCACACGGAAAGCGTTTTGTATGAAACGTCTCGTCTCAGAATACAAAAACTGATATTTGCTCCCGGATGTGATGCACTTCCTCTGCCAGCCTGCAGGCGGGAGCTCGGCTTACAGTCTTATCAAATGTGTTTGTGTTTCACATCCGTTTTTTTTTTTGGAGAAGCTGCAACCATCTGAGAGAAGAAGGGAGGAAAAAAGAAGAAGAAAAATAGCCAAGTGAAGATCTTGTCTGTACTCATCCTGTCTGCTATTGTCTGCTGAGAGATATCAGAGACAAGGGCCCTGCTCCTCACACTGCTGTGCCAGTGCAGTGTGTGTGTGTGTGTGTGTGTGTGCGAGTGTGTGTGTGTGTGGCTCGCTAAAAGGATGTTTCCAAGGGTAAATCTCAGCAGCATCCTTCAGAGGGCTCCTTTGATCCAACGTGCCTCCTTCTCAGTTGTCACCGTTTGTCTTTTAAAGAGCCTCTGAGGACACAAGTGAGCGTCACACGAAGAGTTCAGACAAAAATAACAAAAAAAATCTTATTCAAAAAGACAAAAAACAAGGAGAGACGTTCCAGACTCTGTCCTGAATGTCCGACAGAGAGAAAAGTCTTGAGAGAGTTTTGCCTATCGGTTCCCCGGGGGTTTGAGAGGGCAGCGGGAAAGGTGTGTGTGTGTGTGTGTGTGTGTGTGTGTGTGTGTGTGTCTGTGTGTCTGTGTGTGTCTGTGTGTGTGTGTCTGTGTGTCTGTGTGTGTGTGTGTGTGTCTGTGTGTGTGTGTGTGTGTGTGTGTGTGTGTGTGTGTGTGTGTGTGTGTGTGTGTGTGTGTGTCTGTGTGTCTGTGTGTGTCTGTGTGTGTGTGTGTGTGTGTGTGCACTCCATCGTCTAGACCTGCGTGGAGTAGGCGCGGTGCAGCGCCGCGTGGCGCCCGGCCGGGTGGGCGGCGCAGCGCGGCGAGTGCTCCTCCGGCCGGTCTAGACTTCGCTGGAAATGGAGCGAGACGGTATGAGGACATCGGGGGTGGCGGGGAACCGATAGGGCTGATGGTCACGTGACCTCGGTGAACGGAGATCCCCGCTGAGTCTGCAGGGGAAAGAGAGGAGTGAGAAAGAGAGAGAGAGAGAGGATGGCGAAGGAAAGAGAGAGAGAGAAAAGTGAAGAAAAGAATAATCAAGAGTGATGCGCTGGATGAGGAGGGAGGAGGCGAGGAACACGGGCCAAACCGAGCAGGAAACAGAACTTAGGTGACGGGTGATGGAGGTAAAGTGGGGAGTGATGGGGGACAGAGAGAGGTGGGGCTCAAGGTCGGTTAGAATGGTTGGACGTAGGCGTCGTAAGGTGGGGAGGAGGAGAGTGCAGGATGCTGGAGGAGAGTGAGAGGAGGACAGAGGAGAAGACAGACAGGTGAGGGTTAGTGACGCAGACGGACCACAGAGGACGCCACGCGCTCGCCCGGCGAGGTCAACACATGTTGGAGGAGGAACCCTGAGAGGACGGCAGACATCTCGGCTCCGGTGGAAATAACGCCAGAGGCTCATTCCCCGTCTCACAAGGCCCAGAGGGTAACTCGGGGGGTGTGTGCATCTCAGCCCCTCCTCAGTGAGCGCAGCAGGCATGCCCCGCCCCGCCCCCCCCTTACCTGAGGGCCACTTAACTTTTCGAGTGGACTCTCCACGCAGGGCAGCGTCACCATCGGCATGCCCAGCACGGACTCGGGCCGCTGGGGGCGCGGCGGAGGAGGACCCGGCAGCGTCCGCTGGAAGTTGTTGATCACGCAGGTCACCTGGGAGAGGAGGGGAGGGGGGGGGGGGGAGACCAGGCCGAGAGGGTTGGAGGGGGGAATAAAGAGGGATGTGCGATTGGGTTTGACCCCTTGGCTAAACCCCGCCACGGATGGTGTGGGGTCGTCTGGAGGGCGGTCTCCCTCGAGTTAAGATACAGAATGAGGCTAAATATGGACTCTGACTGACTGTATTTGGTTCATGGGCCAATCGTAATCTGGCAAATCCGGCCACACTTAAAATGTACGACATCGACGTTGTTGTTGTACTTTTTTATCGACGAGAAACGAAGAGACCAGCTGTCTGAGAACCTCAAAGTACCGCGGCGTGGTCAACCTGCCGCGGTTACCGGCTTCCTGCCGGGTCCGTTCCTCTCACCAAAAACACAGCGATGGCTGCCCCGGTGAAGAACCCCGCCAGCACGTCGGCCCAGTGGTTGCGGTACTCGGCCACGCGGACCACGCCCACCAGCATGGCCAGGCAGAACAGGGTGAGGCTGATGGTGGGCTTGGTGAGCCGCGTGCCTTTGGTCTTGAACACCAGCGTCACGTACATCTGCAGAGAAAAGGTACAAACGACACCGACACATCACAACCTCACTGGATTATTATCATTATCAAAAGCAAAGAAAAAACTGAACTTTGTCTCGTTGTTATTAGTATTCTTGACTGGACACAGCTGGAATAATAGAGAAATTGCATAAAAAGTAAACGCTAAAGAAGAGGGCAGATACAGACCCGTCTAAATGTAAAGAAGAACATATTTCAGCATGAGCAAAGTTAAAATTTATACTCTATATGGCTCTTTAACAGACTGAGATTAGAAGGTAATAAGAGGGTTTCAGGAGTTTTGTTACCTTAAAAAATACAAACTCAGAACAACAAGAATCAAGAACGTAACGTTCCTTCAAGAAAGCCAAACTACAAAAATACCATAAGTGATACCATAAGTCACAGGTGTCAAACACAAGGCCCGGGGGCCGAATCCGGCCCGCCACGTCATTTTATGTGGCCCCTGGAGAAAAAAGAAATCCTATACTTTTATTTTGAAGGTTTCAAATTAAATGGGGTTACGTTATAATATTAGAGAAATGTTCTTATGTACAATATTTCTACACTTAAATAAACTATAATCAAATGCAAAGAGAGTTATTTAACTATATCTTCGGGAGTAGTTTGTCTAGTTTCCGTTACACTGGCCCTTTAAGAGGCAGCCATGATGGAGTGGCCCACGGAGAAAATGAGTTTGACACCCCTGCCATACGTGCTAATTCAAGTGTTTATCGGTTTTGATTCAAGGTTTCGTCGGCCACATTTTTTTTTAGCTCAAATATGGAATGTGGGACAAAATAAAAAAATTGTACAAAATAAAGTTGAACGTTTTAAAACAATACTTTTCATCCTTTCTTGTTGAGAGTGTGATGAGAGGATCAATACGACTCAATAAGAAGCTACAGTCAGCAGCTGGTGAGCTTAGCTTAGCATTATGACTGAAAGACGCTATTAGGTCCGTCCAAAGGAAGCTAGCTGCCTGATAATCTCACAGTGGAAACAAGACTGGGAGAAATAGTCCGGCTCATAACCGTTTTGTATGGATTTAAAACAAAAATCTTCATGCTAAATTACGCTAATTTGGTATCGATCGGATTCACGAACACTTTCTGGTGTCTCGGCAAGAGATGTGTTGGACTTCAATCCCAGAGAACGAAGTGCAAACACGAAGCCCCTCCCCCAGTGCGCTCCAACCTACCACGGAGAACACGGCCGAGTAGACGCTCAGCGCCGCGTCCTTGGACGGGAAGGACTTCCTCGCCGACATGACGACCAGCGGGTTGCCCGTGCAGGCGCGGCGCTCGGCGATGTACTGCATGGTGGACTGGCAGCCCAGCGCCGTGTAGTTGGGCCGGCAGGCCGACAGGAAGTGGGGCGTCTGGTTCCCCGTCACCACCTGGCCGGCGTTGGCGAAGATGGTGGTGGTGAACAGGCCGAAGGCGTAGACGCCTGGGGGGCGAGAGATGAAGAAGTAGAGACGAAGAAGAAGAGGTGAAGAAGCAGAGATGAAGAAGTAGAGATGAAGAAGTAAAGGTGGAGATTAAGAAATAGAGATGAAGAAGTAGGGATGAAGAAGTAAAGGTAGAGATTAAGAAGTAGAGTTGAAGAAATAGAGATTAAGAAGTAGAGATGAAGAATTAAAGATAAAGTACCGAAAAGAAGTAGAGATGAAGAAGTAGAGATGAAGAAGTAGCGATAAAGAAGTAGAGGTGAAGAAGTAGAGATGAAGAAGTAGAGATGAATAAGTAGAGATGAAGAAGTAGAGATGAATAAGTAGAGATGAATAAGTAGAGATGAATAAGTAGAGATGAATAAGTAGAGATGAATAAGTAGAGATGAATAAGTAGAGGTGAAGAAGTAGAGATGAAGAAGTAGAGATGAATAAGTAGAGATGAATAAGTAGAGATGAATAAGTAGAGATGAAGAAGTAGAGATGAATAAGTAGAGATGAATAAGTAGAGATGAAGAAGTAGAGAGGAAGAAGTAGAGATGAGGAAGAAGAGATGAAGAAGTAGAGATGAGGAAGAAGAGATGAAGAAGTAGAGATGAGGAAGAAGAGATGAAGAAGTAGAGATGAGGAAGAAGAGATGAGGAAGTAGAGATGAGGAAGTGCGTTTGACGCGTGAGTGATTTCCACACACGTTACAGCGCTGCGAGATAAAAAAAGAAGAAAGGAGCGTTTCCTCCTTCCTGAAATAGCTCCAACACTTTCTTCTCGGCGGAGGTGTGAAGTTCCTCCACCTCCGACGGCTTCAGCTCGAGATGCAAATGTTCCGGCGGCTTCATTCCTCCCGCCGGGATGCCGAACACCTTGAACCTCGTCCGGTTATCAGCCGCACGCCGAGCCGCGGTCGACTCACGCGGCGCGGCGTGTTCCCAGGACCGTTCTCCCCTTTCGTGTCGTCGAGCTCTTCTTCTTCTTCTTCTCTGTTTTCAAAGCGCTCACCGAGGAAGCGGACGACGCGTCTCAGCAGGGGGTTGAAGTGGCAGCAGTCTGCGGTGACGATGGTCCTCTCCTGGGTTCCCTCGGCCTTGGTGAAGAAGGCGCACAGCTCGCCGACGACTATCTGCGCCCGCGAGAAAAGAAGAACAGAACCGGCGGTTAAAAACTTTCCCGTTGTGCTTTTTTCTTCTTCTTCTTTTGATGCTTTTATTTTGTCGGTGCGTCCGAAACACCTGGATTTATTGCACCGTGGTTAACAGACGGTGGAGCGGTCGTGCTCCCACACGGCGAGGTCAAAGGTCAGAGCAGGCCAGCGGTGTGCTGATGGGACCAGCTGCTGATCCGATTCACTCGTTTTTACATTTCTGGATTTATTTGTCGCATTTTGTTTAACAAAGTTAAAATAGTAAAGCTTGATGAACTGCACGTGGAATAACGATCCCTGTGACCTCAACTCAGCTTATTGATCAAACACCGGCATCTGATCGGTACCCGAAGTCGAGGTATCGGTATCTCGGTGCACCCCGACTTTGAAGACCATGGCTTGAATGAATAAGGATGGCCCACGCGGACGTAAACAGCCCTGACGTGATGCAGATGTTGGACCAATCACATCGCAAAGATCAATGAAATGCTTTAAACTCTTCTGCACAGGGAGCTCAACACGGGAGGAGGCAATGAAGTCCGGTGTGAAACACAACCGGCTGCACACCGAGGAATCCGATGACCACCGGCAGCACTAATGACCTCACATCGCACAGGCCGAGCGGAGCTAATGAGACTTAAACTTCTTCATCTATTTGATTAAAAACAGCATGGAGAGGTCAACCTGCTACGGGTCTGGACAGCGGCTCACAGGCGGCGGCCTCCCCAGAGCGAGAGGTCCGACCGACCGCGCTTCAGCCGAGTCTCGTCCAGCCAAGTCAAGAGAGGTAACCGAACGCGGCGCCTGTGAAGTGTGAGGCCGGCCGAGTGCCTCCTTTCATGAGCCCGACGCTGCCCTGCTGGGGGTCTCCATGGCAACCCTCCAAACACAAATACGAGCGTGAAATTAAAAGTCGAGGGTGTGTTTTAATCAGTGGCTTCGAATCCGAGGGGCGATGGGCCACCGGCGCACTGTGGACAACCGTTTACGGGCCAATTAAAAGATGACGCGGCGGCGGTTTCCATGGCGACTGCGTAGGGTCGGAGATGTAATGGCGCGGTCACTCGTGGTCACTTTGCCTCGGGGCTGTGGCGGCGGGTGTGACTTTCGTGTGCCGACGCTTATTCTGGGAATGTTTGTTTGGCCTCTTGAGGCAGTAGCGCATTATCTCAACCAACATTTCCTAAATTCTCTCTCTCTCTCTCTCTCTCTCCACTGGCTCTGTATAGCTGTCGCTGCGGTTCAGGGTCGAAGCGGATCATCACAATGCCTTGAAATCAAACTGCCCGTCCAGTCTGCAGCCCCCCTGACAATGCCGTGGACACACACACACACACACACACACACACACACACACACACACACACACACACACACACACACACACACACACACACACACACACACACACACACACCTGATTAACTCACAAGCGCTGGGCCCATTTCCTGCTCTGTGCGTGCGAGAAATCAGATCTCGATTTGTGTCGGTGGGCATTAGTCAAATGTGAGAATGCATTCCCACTCGCCCCTCTGACGCAACGCGTGTCAATTAGAAGACGGCGGAGAGGGACTGCGGTCAAGCCAGCCGCCACTTCGGAAAACACAGTCAAGCCAGCCCGCACGATTTTTGTCAGTACACGTATATACCAGGCATTATGGTGTGAGTGTGTGAAAACTGTTTTCAAAATAAGAGCGAACTTCCGGTGAACGTGATATGACGAAACACGCCTTTAAATACAGATATAGTGATAGATTAAACTAAATGAAGAGATGAAAAATCATGAATGGTATTAATGATGAACACATTAAATGAAAGAAAGTAATTATTCCAATATTGGGATATTCTGATTTAGAATTTCAAAATAAAAGCTAAAGAAAATCACATTCATGCGCAAATGGGTGTCTAATTTCAGAATAGATTTAGAACACAATGGTGCGTAGTTACAAAATACTTTCACTTCTGATTCATGGTAGAGTACCTCAAGGTGTCATCCAGAGATAATCAAGACATTCTGACGTTTGATTTCTAAATGAAAGCACTTCATAAAGAAAATAATAGTAATATATTTCCAATATTTGATATTTCTTTGAAGCAAATCTGTAAGTTTCTTGATAAATCACACTGCAGTCTTGTTATTGGTGACCTCAGCTAGGCCCATAATTATTTTCATGAGATATTACTGTGGATTTTGAATAAATTCACTTTAAAGTTAGTAGAAATAAATATTATTAATATTATGGCAAAATTTGGATTTTATTTAAAGCAAATCTGAAACTTTCTTCAAAAGAGGTACACTGCAGTCTTGTTATTGGTGACCTCTGCTAGGTCCATGATTATTCTCATGAGATAGTACTTTGTAGATTTTGAATAAATTCACTTTAAAGTTAGCGAGAAATAAATATTATTAATATTATGGCAACATTTGGATTTTATTTAAAGCAAATCTGAAACTTTCTTCAAAAGAGGTACACTGCAGCCTTGTTAATGGTGACCTCTGCTAGAACCATGAATATTCTCATGAGATATTACTGTGGAGATTTTGAATAAATTCACTTTAAAGTTAGCGAGAAATCAATATTATCAATATTATGACAATATTTGGATTTTATTTAAAGCAAATCTGAAACTTTCTTCAAAAGAGGTACACTGCAGTCTTGTTAAGGGTGACCTCTGCTAGGTCCATGATTATTCTCATGAGATATTACTGTGGAGATTTTGAATAAATTCACTTTAAAGTTAGCGAGAAATCAATATGATTAATATTATGGCAATATTTGGATTTTATTTAAAGCAAATCTGAAACTTTCTTCAAAAAAGGTACACTGCAGTCTTGTTAAGGGTGACCTCTGCTAGGTCCATGATTATTCTCATGAGATATTACTGTGTAGATTTTGAATAAATTCACTTTAAAGTTAGCGAGAAATAAATATGATTAATATTATTGCAATATTTGGATTTATTTAAAGCAAATCTGAAACTTTCTTCAAAAGAGGTACACTGCAGTCTTGTTAAGGGTGACCTCTGCTAGGTCCATGATTATTCTCATGAGATATTACTGTGGAGATTTTGAATAAATTCACTTTAAAGTTAGCGAGAAATAAATATTATTAATATTATGGCAACATTTGGATTTTATTTAAAGCAAATCTGAAACTTTCTTCAAAAGAGGTACACTGCAGTCTTGTTAAGGGTGACCTCTGCTAGGTCCATGATTATTCTCATGAGATATTACTGTGGGGATTTTGAATAAATTCACTTTAAAGTTAGCGAGAAATAAATATTATTAATATTATGGCAACATTTGGATTTTATTTAAAGCAAATCTGAAACTTTCTTCAAAAGAGGTACACTGCAGTCTTGTTAATGGTGACCTCTGCTAGACTCATGAATATTCTCATGAGATATTACTGTGGAGATTTTGAATAAATTCACTTTAAAGTTAGCGAGAAATCAATATTATCAATATTATGACAATATTTGGATTTTATTTAAAGCAAATCTGAAACTTTCTTCAAAAGAGGTACACTGCAGTCTTGTTATTGGTGACCTCTGCTAGGTCCATGATTATTCTCATGAGATATTACTGTGGAGATTTTGAATAAATTCACTTTAAATTTAGCGAGAAATAAATATTATCAATATTATGACAATATCTGGATTTTATTTAAAGCAAATCTGAAACTTTCTTCAAAAGAGGTACACTGCAGTCTTGTTAAGGGTGACCTCTGCTAGGTTCATGATTATTCTCATGAGATATTACTGTGTAGATTTTGAATAAATTCACTTTAAAGTTAGCGAGAAATAAATATGATTAATATTATTGCAATATTTGGATTTTATTTAAAGCAAATCTGAAACTTTCTTCAAAAGAGGTACACTGCAGTCTTGTTAAGGGTGACCTCTGCTAGGTCCATGATTATTCTCATGAGATATTACTGTGGGGACTTTGAATAAATTCACTTTAAAGTTAGCGAGAAATAAATATTATTAATATTATGGCAACATTTGGATTTTATTTAAAGCAAATCTGAAACTTTCTTCAAAAGAGGTATACTGCGGTCTTGTTAATAGTGACCTCTGCTAGACCCATGAATATTCTCATGAGATATTACTGTGGAGATTTTGAATAAATTCACTTTAAAGTTAGCGAGAAATCAATATTATCAATATTATGACAATATTTGGATTTTATTTAAAGCAAATCTGAAACTTTCTTCAAAAAAGGTACACTTCAGTCTTGTTAAGGGTGACCTCTGCTAGGTCCATGATTATTCTCATGAGATATTACTGTGTAGATTTTGAAGAAATTCAATTTAAAGTTAGCGAAAAATAAATATTATTAACACACACAAACACTACTCTGCAGACTGACCTTCGACCTTCAAATTCTCTCTAGAATATAACCTTACTGCTTTATATTCAACATAAGTCTTTTAGTTAATTTGTCATACTTCCAATCTACTTGAGATGTGGATCCTTTCAAATTCAAAGAAGGGCATCTGAATACCCTAAGGTTTAGAACCGATAAGTCTGAGTTAAGGGCCCCAAAAAAAGGTCCAAAGGGTAAAATTGGGCCTTGTTCTCTTGTATTTGCAGATTTATTGACAAGTGCAAAAATGGCCATAATGTCCTAAATATTATTCCTGGAAATTCTAAATTGAACGCAGACATTCAAGACAGGGCCTACAATGATGTTGATGACATTTCTTCCAAAACACCCACAAGAGTTAATTGGCTGTCTGAAATCCAGGACTTGAAGAGGGTGTGATTTAGCAAATCTGAGACCCTGTTGTGAGTTTGGGCAGGATTTTAGCTTTTCTTTTTTCTAAACATGTCAGAGCTTAGCTTTCTTTCCCAGGTTGTAGCCACTCCCAAATGGGGCCCAACCATGTAGGCTGGCAATATATAGTACTACCCCATTTGCGGGTACCCAATTTTTACTCAAAACAAGTTCCAAACAAAGTGATTGAGACATTAAGTAAAAAAACAACAACAGCATATGCAACAATATTTCAACACAGAAACAATTCAGTTATAATTAACCAAATCTACTCATGAAGTAAGTAGTCATATGGCAATAACTTTACCAGCATTCACAAAAATAATAACATAGTTAGCAACAAAAGTCTAAGGAAGAGTTTTTCTAATTCTTGAGTTTTTCCTAAGTGTATGCAGTGTATTTAAGTGAATAATTAGGTGCGCGGAAGGAAATTGTCCTGGGGATGTAAGTCAGTGGGGGACCCGGGTGAGAGGAGTCAGCTACAATCTTCCTTGCTCGCTTCAGGGTCCTGGAAGCAGACAAGTCCTGGAGGGATGGCAGATTGCAGCCAATCACTCTCTCAGCGGAGCAGATGATCTGCTGCAGTCTGGCTCTGTCCTTAGCAGTGGCTGCAGCGTACCAGACGGTGATGGAGGAGCAGATGGCAGTGTAGAAGTGCACCATCATGGTCTTTGGCAGGTTCAATTCAGCTACGTCAGGAAGAACGTCCCCTGCCATGCCTTTTTAGTGATGGAGCTGATGTTCAGCTCCCACTTGAGGTCCTGTTATTTAGCTGATATTTCAGATTTGCTTAAAATAAAATTCATATATTGCCATAATATTAATAATATTTATTTCTCGCCAACTTTAAATTGAATTCATTCAAATTTCCCACAGTAATATCTCATGAGAATATTCATGGGTCTAGCAGAGGTCACCATTAACAAGACTGCAGTGTACCTTTTTTGAAGAAAGTTTCAGATTTGCTTTAAATAAAATCCAAATATTGCAATAATATTAATCATATTTATTTCTCGCTAACTTTAAAGTGAATTTATTCAAAATCTCCACAGTAATATCTCAAGAGAATAATCATGGACCTAGCAGAGGTCACCCTTAACAAGACTGCAGTGTACCTCTTTTGAAGAAAGTTTCAGATTTGCTTTAAATAAAATCCAAATATTGTCATAATATTGATTTCTCGAAGATGGCAGTGTAGAAGTGCACCATCATTACATTACATTACATGTCATTTAGCAGACGCTTTTATCCAAAGCGACTTACAATAAGTGCATTTCAACCCAGAGTACAAACTAAGAACAACAAGAATACAGGAAGTAACATTTCCTCAACATAGTCGAACTACAAAAGTACCATAAGTAAGTGCTATCTAAGTGCCACTGAAATCCTAATCTGTGTTTTAATCCAGATATAGTCGGAAAAGGTGTGTTTTCAGTCTCCGACGGAAGATGTAGAGACTTTCTGCTGTCCTGATGTCAGTGGGGAGCTCGTTCCACCACTGAGGAGCCAGGACAGCAAACAGTCTGGATTTCGAGTGATTAGCTCGAGGTGCAGGAGGCACAAGTCGATTGGCTGTCATCATGCATCAGGCTGTCGATTGGCTGTCATCATGGTCTTTGGCAGGTTCAATTCAGCTACGTCAGGAAGAACGTCCCCTGCCATGCCTTTTTAGTGATGGAGCTGATGTTCAGCTCCCACTTGAGGTCCTGTTATTTAGCTGATATTTCAGATTTGCTTAAAATAAAATTCATATATTGCCATAATATTAATAATATTTATTTCTCGCCAACTTTAAATTGAATTCATTCAAATTTCCCACAGTAATATCTCATGAGAATATTCATGGGTCTAGCAGAGGTCACCATTAACAAGACTGCAGTGTACCTTTTTTGAAGAAAGTTTCAGATTTGCTTTAAATAAAATCCAAATATTGCAATAATATTAATCATATTTATTTCTCGCTAACTTTAAAGTGAATTTATTCAAAATCTCCACAGTAATATCTCATGAGAATAATCATGGACCTAGCAGAGGTCACCCTTAACAAGACTGCAGTGTACCTCTTTTGAAGAAAGTTTCAGATTTGCTTTAAATAAAATCCAAATATTGTCATAATATTGATTTCTCGCTAACTTTAAAGTGAATTTATTCAAAATCTCCACAGTAATATCTCATGAGAATAATCATGGACCTAGCTGGGGTCACCAGTAACAAGACTGCAGTGTACCTCTTTTGAAGAAAGTTTCAGATTTGCTTTAAATAAAATCCAAATATTGCAATAATATTAATCATATTGATTTCTCGCTAACTTTAAAGTGAATTTATTCAAAATCTCCACAGTAATATCTCATGAAAATAATCATGGACCTAGCTGAGGTCACCAATAACAAGACTGCAGTGTACCTTTTTTGAAGAAAGTTTCAGATTTGCTTTAAATAAAATCCAAATATTGCAATAATATTAATCATATTTATTTCTCGCTAACTTTAAAGTGAATTTATTCAAAATCTACACAGTAATATCTCATGAAAATATTCAAGGACCTAGCTGAGGTCACCAATAACAGGACTGCAGTGTAACTTTTATGAAGAAAGTTTCAGATTTACTTTAAATAAAATCCAAATATTGCAATAATATTAATCATATTGATTTCTCGCTAACTTTAAAGTGAATTTCTTCAAAATCTACACAGTAATATCTCATGAAAATATTCATGGGTCTAGGTGAGGTCACCAATAACAAGACTGCAGTGTACCTTTTTTGAAGAAAGTTTCAGATTTGCTTTAAATAAAATCCAAATATTGCAATAATATTAATCATATTGATTTCTCGCTAAGTTTAAACTGAATTTATTCAAAATCTACACAGTAATATCTCATGAAAATAATCATGGACCTAGCTGAGGTCACCAATAACAAGACTGCAGTGTACCTTTTTTGAAGAAAGTTTCAGATTTGCTTTAAATAAAATCCAAATATTGCAATAATATTAATCATATTTATTTCTCGCTAACTTTAAAGTGAATTCATTCAAAATCTCCACAGTAATATCTCATGAGAATAATCATGGACCTAGCAGAGGTCACCCTTAACAAGACTGCAGTGTACCTCTTTTGAAGAAAGTTTCAGATTTGCTTTAAATAAAATCCAAATATTGCAATAATATTAATCATATTGATATCTCGCTAACTTTAAAGTCAATTTCTTCAAAATCTACACAGTAATATCTCATGAAAATATTCATGGGCCTAGGTGAGGTCACCATTAACAAGACTGCAGTGTACCTTTCTTGAAGAAAGCTTCAGATTTGCTTTAAATAAAATCCAAATATTGCAATAATATTAATCATATTGATTTCTCGCTAAGTTTAAACTGAATTTATTCAAAATCTACACAGTAATATCTCATGAAAATAATCATGGACCTGGGTGAGGTCACCAATAACAAGACTGCAGTGTACCTTTTTTGAAGAAAGTTTCAGATTTGCTTTAAATAAAATCCAAATATTGCAATAATATTAATCATATTGATTTCTCGCTAAGTTTAAACTGAATTTATTCAAAATCTACACAGTAATATCTCATGAAAATAATCATGGACCTAGCTGAGGTCACCAATAACATGACTGCAGTGTACCCTTTTTGAAGAAAGTTTCAGATTTGCTTTAAATAAAATCCAAATATTGCAATAATATTAATCATATTTATTTCTCGCTAACTTTAAAGTGAATTTATTCAAAATCTCCACAGTAATATCTCATGAAAATAATCATGGACCTAGCTGAGGTCACCCTTAACAAGACTGCAGTGTACCTTTTTTGAAGAAAGTTTCAGATTTGCTTTAAATAAAATCCAAATATTGCAATAATATTAATCATATTGATTTCTCGCTAAGTTTAAAGTGAATTTATTCAAAATCTCCACAGTAATATCTCATGAAAATAATCATGGACCTAGCTGAGGTCACCAATAACAAGACTGCAGTGTACCTTTTTTGAAGAAAGTTTCAGATTTGCTTTAAATAAAATCCAAATATTGCAATAATATTAATCATATTGATTTCTCGCTAAGTTTAAACTGAATTTATTCAAAATCTACACAGTAATATCTCATGAAAATAATCATGGACCTAGCTGAGGTCACCAATAACAAGACTGCAGTGTACCTTTTTTGAAGAAAGTTTCAGATTTGCTTTAAATAAAATCCAAATATTGCAATAATATTAATCATATTGATTTCTCGCTAACTTTAAAGTGAATTTATTCAAAATCCACACAGTAATATCTCATGAAAATATTCATGGGTCTAGCAGAGGTCACCATTAACAAGACTGCAGTGTACCTTTTTTGAAGAAAGTTTCAGATTTACTTTAAATAAAATCCAAATATTGCAATAATATTAATCATATTTATTTCTCGCTAACTTTAAAGTGAATTTATTCAAAATCTACACAGTAATATCTCATGAAAATATTCATGGGTCTAGCAGAGGTCACCATTAACAAGACTGCAGTGTACCTTTTTGAAGAAAGTTTCAGATTTGCTTTAAATAAATCCAAATATTGCAATAATATTAATCATATTGATTTCTCGCTAAGTTTAAACTGAATTTATTCAAAATCTACACAGTAATATCTCATGAAAATAATCATGGACCTAGCTGAGGTCACCAATAACAAGACTGCAGTGTACCCCGTTTGAAGAAAGTTTCAGAATTGCTTTAAATAAAATCCAAATATTGCAATAATATTAATCATATTGATTTCGCTAACTTTAAAGTGAATTTATTCGAAATCCACAGTAATATCTCATGAAGATATTCATGGGTCTAGCAGAGGTCACCATTAACAAGACTGCAGTGTACCTTTTTTGAAGAAAGTTTCAGATTTACTTTAAATAAAATCCAAATATTGCAATAATATTAATCATATTTATTTCTCGCTAACTTTAAAGTGAATTTATTCAAAATCTACACAGTAATATCTCATGAAAATATTCATGGGTCTAGCAGAGGTCACCATTAACAAGACTGCAGTGTACCTTTTTTGAAGAAAGTTTCAGATTTGCTTTAAATAAAATCCAAATATTGCCATAATATTAATCATATTGATTTCTCGCTAACTTTAAAGTGAATTTATTCAAAATCTACACAGTAATATCTCATGAGAATAATCATGGGCCTAGCAGAGGTCACCATTAACAAGACCGCAGTGTAATTTTTATCAAGAAACTTACAGATTTATATTTATTTCTCGCTAACTTTAAATTGAATTCATTCCAAATCTACACAGTAATATCTCATGAGAATAATCATGGGCCTAGCAGAGGTCACCATTAACAAGACCGCAGTGTAATTTTTATCAAGAAACTTACAGATTTATATTTATTTCTCGCTAACTTTAAATTGAATTCATTCAAAATCTACACAGTAATATCTCATGAGAATAATCATGGGCCTAGCAGAGGTCACCATTAACAAGACCGCAGTGTAATTTTTATCAAGAAACTTACAGATTTGCTTCAAAGAAATATCAAATATTGGAAATATATTACTATTATTTTCTTTATGAAGTGCTTTCATTTAGAAATCAAACGTCAGAATGTCTTGATCATCTCTGGATGACACATTGAGGTACTCTACCATGAATCAGAAGTGAAAGTCTTTAGCTTTTATTTTGAAATTCTAAATCAGAATATCCCAATATTGGAATAATTACTTTATTTCATTTAATGTGTTCATCATTAATACCATTCATGATTTTTCATCTCTTCATTTAGTTTAATCTATCACTATATCTGTATTTAAAGGCGTGTTTCGTCATATCACGTTCACCGGAAGTTCGCTCTTATTTTGAAGACAGCTTTCACACGCTCGTACCGTAATGTCTGGTATATACGTGTACTGAAAAAAATCGTGCGGGCTGGCTTGACTGTGTTTTCCGAAGTGGCGGCTGGCTTGACCGCAGTGGAGAGGGCGGGGAGGAAGGGGGGGGGCGGTCACTCGGAGCGATGGGATGAGTGAGGATGAAGAGGAACAAGTGGGATTAGGATCTCATCGAGCTGCTTGGAGAAGTGAACCGCGACTGCACGCCGCGTCGGAAAGCCACGCGGGCGGCGAGCGGCCCGTCCCGCCGCCATCGAGCGGTCATTAAGGGGACACATTTAGGCGTCTCGGAACGAGCCCGAACGGTTTGCACGTGCAGAAGATCGCTTCACTCACGCTGCGTTCACACCAACGGCGTCGTGAGTATCCGCAACGCTTTCCTCGCGTGGGTTTACTCGCTTGATTCTATGTGTGGCTTTTCGCGTCACTCGCATCATTCGCGATTTAGAGGGGGCGGGGCTTAAAATGACAGTGTGCTGGACTCTGGGTCGTCAGGAAAAAAATGTGTCTGTTAAAACATCTTTAATTTCTCTTTTTGTGTCCTTGTATACTTTGTTACGCAGATCCTGGTTTATTTTTGGACATTTGCATAACAGGAATATGAACATTGGATAAAAGCAGGTTCAAAATGCTCGTTTCATTTCGTCGACATTTTAGAGTGAAAAGTTATTACAGAGGTGATTTTGGATTTCTCTTAGTATTTTTCCATGAATCAAAACATTTTGTCACAAAAAAACAAAAACGTGATGTCAAATTTTTTTCTTTTACATTTTATGTAAAGAAAAATTAAAAAAAGATTTCTCACATTTTATGTAAAAAAAAAAGTCTTTCTTTTTTGTGACAAGATGTAGTGATATATGAAAAAACATGAATACATTTTAACTGGAATGTTTGGCGTTGAGCGGTGAAGAGTTCTGATGTGAAACATTGTGACACTTCAGATAAAAAAATAAAGTGAGAAAAATAATAATATGAATATAATAGATATTAACATGTAACTTCCTCAGTTTATTACGTCAAATAAAACACAGCTCCTTCTGACATGTAAATGTGTACGGATGTTTTACGTCTCAAAGAAAACACGGATAATCCCCCCAAAATCTCTCAACTGAACTCTTATTTTTTGGCCTAAAGTGTTTCTACGTCGCAAACCGCCGCCGTAGTGACCGCTAAACACTTTAAAAATCAGGAAATGGGATCGTTTCATCAGCGGATGATCGAGGAGCCCGGAAGGAGCCGTGAGCCCGAACGCTTCTGACACCGTTGGGAAGGTCATTCATGTGAGAAGTACGCAGAGATGGCGAGCTGTCGCTAGTATCTCGATCTCTGTGTGTCTTCGGCCTAATGGACCAGGATCAGCGCCGTCGCCTTCACTCTCGCCGGGATTTCTAACGGGAGGCCTGGAGGAGCGAGGACGGACGGCGCCGTGGAGGATGACGGCAAAAAAAAAGATAAACACAACCTCGCAGACGGATGGACACACAAACACAGAGAATGTGTCCGGGGGCCCGGCCACTTGTTTGTGGTACAACGAGGAACACTGAGGAGGATCTGGAGGTGCTCAGGAACTCTCTTTGCCATTGTGTCACTTCAAGCCCTCATCCCTCTCTTTACTGCTTTCTTTGTTCCTTCCCCACTGGGACAGAAAGTAGGTTATACAATCTTTGTCTTTCCATTTGTTTTTCTTCATTTTTATCCACAGCGCCGTCGCACGCACAAAACCTTTTACGATCCTTAAAAACAATCTGCATCGATGGGACTGCACGCTGTTTCATGTCTCACTGTGTTTCTATTCTCTCTCTCTCTCTCTCTAATCATCTTCTCTGTAATCCTCCTGATCCGGGAGCCTCCGACCACAGGGTCGTCTGACGGATGGACCTGAAGCATAGAGAAGGACTCGTGTGGAGTACCAACAGTTTTCTAATAAATGTTTTGCCAACATTTACAGTATTTCCTCTTTCCCGCCGGGAAAAATATAGTTAAATTTTTTTTGGTTCAAACTTGCTTTTCCCTGAACAGACCACACCGGTGGCTCTTGTGGCAAAGCGGCTGCTCAGCAGCTGTTTGCCGAGGTCACCACAGGTGTGAGCGAATGAAGGCCGTTCAACAAGTGGCCGAGTCGGACACGCAGCACATCTGTTTCATCACCTGGATTCAACTGTTGAATAATATTCTCCAGAGGACCTTTGTGAAAGGGAGCAACAGATTTGGTTCAGTGGCCAATTGCAGAGATGACATTCTGCAATAAGTCCTCTCCCTTATTTCTGACACATTTTCCTCATTTCCCTTCCCCCCCACGTCAGCAGCGCGCCGGCCTAAATGTGCGACTATCGGTCTGCGTTTGATAAAAGTGGAGACCTGGCATGTGGTAAAGTCAAATAAACTGCAAAGAGGCAACTGCTTCGGAGAGAGTGAAGTCGTTGATCCGTGGCTGTGCAATTGCGCGTGAACGTGAGAGTTTTCTGCCGAGGTCACGGCTGCTCTGGGTGAGGCATGGCGAGGTTTAATGATGAGTTCACTGACATTATGGCTGAGGACGCTGACGGGACACCTCTGGGACACTCTGGGATACCTCTGAGACACTCTGGGACACCTCTGGGACACTATGGGATACCTCTGGGACACCTCTGGGACACCTCTGAGACACTCTGGGAGACTCTGGGACTCAGAGCTCTGGGTTCAAGCTTTGAGGTGAAAGAAAGGACAAATAGAAAAACAAACACAGGCTCAAGTTCGAGCCCCGTTCTAGACGTACTGATGGTGGGTCATGGGTAAACACTGCGGTACCCCCCATTCACTCAAGACATGGGTGTCTTATATCACATATTATAGGACAGAATCAGTTGTTTTGGTTTTGTTTGCTGATAGAAGGAATTCTTGTTTAAGTTAAAACACATTTTGCCTCTTATTTGTCACGGTACTTACTAATCTAGACTCCCTTTGGAGTGAGGTGGCTAGTCTTGGAGGGATGTCTGCCTTCTCTCCATAGGAATATAAAAAAAAGATATAGTGCTATTTTATTGGGAAGAAGAAAGACATCTCTGACACAAAGACGATCTCGATCTGATCTATATCAATACAGGGGAGAGGACAAATGTGTGTTTTAGATTTTGGGGAGAACTATGGATTTAAAGTCACAAAGGACAACCTCTTATCGGGCTGACACACACCTTGATTTACTTTAAGGAGACCAATGAAAGAAATGCCGAACGCAATCACAGTCGCTTATTCGAAGGATAACTAAAAGCGGACGATGGATCTCCGTCATCCCGAAGGACGACTCGCTTTTAATCCGTTGTGCAAACGTGTGTGCGGCCTTCATCGTCTTTGCACTGGAGTTACAACACAATGGAGGGAAAAGTAAGGAAGCATCTCTTGGAAATATACGTTCCCTTTCGTTGCTGAGAGTTAGCTGCGAAGATTGATACCCATGTCTCTATGTTAGCTTAGCTTAACATAGTTTAGCATAAAGACTGGAACAGGCTAGCAGTAGTGTGGCTACCGCACAAGGATGAGGGCTTCACCTAGACTTGATCTGGATGAGCTGACACTTTTTCTTATTCATGGAAGGTAAGTGTATTTATGAAAGATAAGTGATAAGGAAAAGAGCAGCGAGCGAGAGCGTCTTCCCGTCCGGTTGCACTTGGGTTGGATCGATCACTCCGGCTGCAGATTGAGGAGCTGAGGCGAGATAGTCGATTCACAGAAGAGGAGGGTGAGACGAACAACAGGTGTGAGGAGGAGAGGTCACGGAGGGCAGGGCGGAGGAGAGCTTCACGAGGAGATGGAGCGCTAGTGGACCTGAAGTTGGGTGAATGCAGCAGATTTCCAACCGAAGGAAGGGAACAAAAAGGGATGAGGATACAATTCCACTGGGGAAGGGAAGGATGGATATGAATAGAAACATGACGGCAAAAAGGATGCGGAGAACCGATCAAAGGAATGAACACACATTTGCGAGCGCACTGTCAGATTGGATCTGAGCTAAGTTAACTCAACTGGCTCCATTAGGCAAACTTTCAAGATGCCGGTGTGTGTTTGCGGGGAGTCTGCAGATCTAAAGTAGGATTATTAAGGGCAGTTTTTTTCTTCTTCTTCAAATGCAAACTCATGTGACTTGCTTTCATGGTTCAGGTCCGTCTGCAATCTTGTGACGACAAGAATTAAAATGGAGGTTTAGCAGAAATTCATTGTTTTTAAAAGCTTGACAGTTTGCCCATTCCTCTAGAAAGTAAATGATTACATAAAATAACCATTTAATGTCCCTTTTTTGTTGATGCTTTCTATCTGCTTCTCGACACCAACTTATAAAAGATTCTCTTTTCAATGCGAGTCAGCCGGAAATCACATTAACCCCTCGAGCTAACGTTAGCTTCATTAGCTAGCTAGCGAGCTACAGCTGATCAAATGAGAGCTCGGCAAAATCAAAGAAACAAATGAGAATATATATATATATATATTCACTACCGTTCAAAAGTTTGGGGTCACCCAGACAATTTCTTGTCTTCCATGAAAACTCACACTTTTATTTATCAAATGAATTGAACATTTCATAGAACATATAGTCAAGACATTGACAAGGTTAGAAATAATGATTAATATTTGAAGTATTAATTTTGTTCTTCAAACTTCAAGCTCAAAGGAAGGCCAGTTGTACAGCTTATATCATCAGCATAACTGTTTTCAGCTGTGCTAACATAATTGCACAAGGGTTTTCTAATCAGATATTAGTCTTCTAAGGCGATTAGCAAACACAATGTACCATTAGAACACTGGAGTGATCGTTGATGGAAATGGGCCTCTATACACCTCTGGAGATATTTCATTAGAAACCAGACACTTCCACCTAGAATAGTCATTTACCACATTAACAATGTATAGTGTGTATTTTTGATTCATGTTATCTTTATTGAAAAAACAGTGCTTTTCTTTGAAAAATAAAGACATTTCTAAGTGACCCCAAACTTCTGAACGGTAGTGTATATATATGGCCTCTGTCATCCCTGTAAGGGGAAGCCCGACAGGATTCGCCACAGTAACTAAACCGACGGCACCAACGTGACCAACAGACGGAGGTGGGAAGTCGTCGGGTCGCTCCTCTTCGGTGGATCGGCTCCTCGTGCTCCAACTTCCCTTCAAGGTGATTGATGGTTTTAATGAGATGCGGAGGCCCCACTGGGAGCTGTCAGGGAGCCACAGAGTGCGGGACCCAAAAAGGCTTCGGGTGGCAGATTACCGACTCGGACGGCGGCTCCTCCCTCTTGCTGCTGTCACCTGGGCCTTCTGATTGTTGCGTTGCAGCGCTCCAAAGACAGGAAGGAAGTCTGTTCATGAAATACAAAGTCTGGTTGCAATCATCGGCAACAATGATCCGAAAACATCATTCCTAAAGTGCCACAACTCTTTTTGCATTATTATTATTTGTATGCGCTTGATAAAAAAACAACGAAGAGCTCAGTCTGCTCGGGGAACCGGAGGCACTTGGCGGAGCACTTCTGCACCAGACTGGTGCTATCACGGGGAATTACTGCTGCTAGCTTACTGATAGTCACACGCACACACACACACACACACACACACACACACACACACACTAAGAGCCCCTGTCAGCACCCATTAATGCAGCTACTAGCGGGTGGAAGTGATGTGCTCTGACCCAGATCAACTTCCAGAAGTAATTTCGGAGGCTATAAACGTCTGCCTGGTTTTGGGATTAGCGTCGCCTGCTGTTTGAACGCCGATGTTAAACGACAGGTTTACTTTATTTCACTGGGGGAACATAAACTTCTCGCTCGGTGCCCCTCCCTCTGACCCCAAAGGGGCACTATAACTTATATTGTATGGTATAAACGAGCGAGCCATTATTGCTTTGAACCTTCTGCTTTACTTTGAAAAAGCCCTCGCCCCAATATCTCGAGACAATATATTTGTGAAAGAAAAGTGACCGTGTTTACATGCATTCGAATAACTGGTTTAGTCGGACTGAAATCTAATGATCCGTTTCATGTAAACACCTTTGTTCGACTATGTGCGGTCCGACTCAGATCCGATTAACACCCCTGGATAACTCGATCCGATCCGGTTAATAATTTGACTATCGCGGCATGTAACGGTGAATTGGATTAGGAACTGGACTTTGCGTCTTTGCGCATGCTTGAGATCCCGCCGCCCTCCTCCCCCTCCCTCCCATGTCGTGACCCGGAAGTCGAAAGAGTCGAAAGAGACGATAATGTCACTATTTACATCATGCAAGAACAGTAGAGGGATGTAGCTTCGCCTTGCTCTCTGTTCGCCATCTTTCTCGAAATGTTGATGTTGTTGTTGTTGGTTGTTGTTGGTAGTGGTGAAGAGGTCAAGCGGAAATGGCTGTATCACCACGAGTTGTAATGAAAACAGCGCCGCCTATCGTATCGGATATGACATGCTTTCAAAGGCCAATGATTCAAATTACTCACTGCCATGTATTTTGGGATAACAGCAGATCCCCCAAAAGATAGCATAGTCCGACTAAAGCAAGATTAGAATTATACCATCATGTAAACGCACTGATTGAAACAAATAAGATCCGTCACAGGAGAGCGGACTCCCCTCCCCCTCTCATCACTTTCACACAATCCCTAAATCCATTCTCACACTTGACTTGAACCTTTGTGATTACTGACCACACACATTTTCTCCAGCCCTGCTGTGAGTACGACTTTTATTTTGAAAATCTCGAGTTTGTCCCACTGCAAACAACAACAACAACAACAACAACAACAACACACCTCAGCTGCTGTTGCTGCGTGCAAACAGAAGGTGCAGTTTTGTCTTCTGGTCAGGTTATCGGCCGCAGGTCTGTGTGTGTGTGTGTGTGTGCACACACACACACACACAACTTCACTAACACCTGTCCAAATGGCCTTCCTTTGTGCTCATTGACTCTTTTTCTCATCACCTTGAGTAGTTTAATTTATTTTTCCCTCAGTCAGCATCTCGCTGCTCGTCATCTTCACCTCGACTCACAACTTTGGGCTCCGTTGTGTTTCTGCTTCATTCTCTGTTGTTGGTCTCGTCTCCCGCCGGCCTGCCTCTCTTTCTCTGCTTCTGTCTCTCTCTAAAGACCGGTTACACACGCACACACACACACACACACACCCAAACACACCTACACTCACACACACACACACAGACTTAAACTTGCAGACCCGTGAGGACTTGACTAGGAGGTGTC
This sequence comes from Pseudoliparis swirei, assembly GCF_029220125.1. Classification (NCBI taxonomy): domain Eukaryota; kingdom Metazoa; phylum Chordata; class Actinopteri; order Perciformes; family Liparidae; genus Pseudoliparis; species Pseudoliparis swirei. Next base: position 16,930,012 of record NC_079410.1, on the reverse strand, counting down.
ACGTGGGGACCCAATTTTTAAAATGCTCTCTAATGACTTGTTCCACACACCTACACACACACACACACATACACCCCCCCCCACACACACACATACACACAGACTTAAACTCGCCGACCCGTGAGGACTTGACTAGGTGTCACATGGGGACCCAATTTTTAAAATGCTCTCTAATGACTTGTTCCACACACACACACACACACACACACACCTGCCTGTCAAGGCCTGGAGGGGGGTTACCTCCATGCGGCTCGCCGATCTGCTCACTCGACCGACGGTGCGGCACAAACACCGGAGATGATTCATCGCGGCTCTTCGGGGGAACCGTAGACGAAGAAGAAAGAGCGCCCAGCCTCAACTTGGACAACTTCTTACTCTGCGCTCCATCCTTTTGCCCACGCGCTTCATTTTCCCTCACGCATCTCAAACTCACTTTAAAAAATATATATTTATATATACACACTCCTTACCGTGAGGCTGGGGATGGCCGTGACGAGCGAGTAGATGAGCACCGGGGGGATCTTGCTGGTGTCGTCGGGCCCCGGGTAGGGCTTGGAGAAGCTCTTGTCGTAGCAGAAGAAGCCCTGGACGTGCACGGGGAACGTGTCCGTGTACTCAAAGTAGTACGCCAGCAGCACCGTCCCGGCCATGATCACCAGCTGGAAGTAGAACATGATCCCGCCGTTAGGAGGTGAGAGGAGGGAGAGGCGGAGGAGGAGGTGGAAGAGGATGAGCAGGAGGAGGAGGAGGAGGAGGAGAGGAAGAGGGGCGAGTCAGGTCCCTGTTCCCCTCGGCCACGGGGAGATGCATAGGAAACACGGACCGAGAGAGAGACAGAGTGAGAGAGGGGGTGTTCGCATCCGAGATGAAGAGAGAGAGAGAGAGAGAGACGAAGAGGGATGAGAGGAAATCTGCAGGAGGAGGCTTCTCTCTCCTCAACAAAAAACAGATTAGAAGAGGAGCGGCAAAAACTAGGAATTGCAGAGCGTGCTGGAGAGAGAGAGAGAGAAGGAGGTGGGAGGGAGAGAAAGGGGGAGCAGTCTTCATGCTGCCAACACAAATCTACTACAGTTGAGCTGTGGGTGTATTTGTACATAATGTGTGTGTGTGTGTGTGTGGGTGTGGGTGTGTGTGTGTGCTGCAGACAAAACCGAAGTAATTTTAATCGGCCCTGAGCACCTCAGAGATCAATTATCTGGTGATGTGGATTCTGTAGACGGCATTGCCCTGGCATCCAACACCACTGTAAAGAATCTTGGCGTTATCTTTGATCGGGACTTGTCCTTTAACTCCCACGTAAAGCAAATCTCAAGGACTGCATTCTTTCATCTACGTAATATTTCAAAAATCAGGCACATCTTGTCTCAAAAAGATGCAGAAAAATTGGTTCACGCTGTTACTTGAGACTGGATTACTGCAACTCCTTATTAGCAGGCTGCTCTAATAAATCTCTTAGGTCCCTCCAGTTGATCCAGAATGCTGCAGCTCGTGTTCTCACTAAAACTAAGAAAGTAGATCGCATCACTCCTGCACTAGCTGCTCTGCACTGGCTCCCAGTAAAATCAAGAATCACTTTTAAAATTCTTCTCTTAACCTACAAAGCCTTGATTGGTGATGCTCCATCATATCTTAAGGAGCTTGTCGTGCCATATTGCCCCACTAGAGAGCTACGCCACTAAATGCGGGACTACTTGTAGTTCCTAGAGTCTTAAAAGTAGAATGGGAGCCAGAGCCTTTAGTTATCAAGCTCCTCTTTATGGAACCAGCCCAATTTCAGTCCGGGAGGCAGACACAGTCACCTCGTTTAAGAGTAGACTTAAGACCTTCCTCTTTGACAGAGCTTATAGTTAGGGCTGAATCAGGTTTGCCCTGGTCCAGCCCCTTGATATGCTGCTATAGGCTTATAGCTGCCAGGGGACGTTTTAGGATGCACTGAGTACCTATCTCCTCTTTTTTCTCTCCTTAAGGATGAATTTTCATCTCTCAATCACATGTTACTAACTCTGCTTTCTCCCCGGAAGTCCTTTTGACTTTACGTCTCATGGGGTCATCGGACCCTATGAGACGGCATAGATCCTATCTGCCTGATGGATCGTCTGGGTCGTGGAATTCCTGCTCATGACTACGCCACTGTCCTGTTGAGACTCCGCCCACTGTTGAGACTCCGCCCACTCCTCCTCCCCACCGCCATCTGCCTGATGGATCGTGGAGGTCTCCATCGTGGAATATGCCTACTATGAACTATTCATACACTCTGTCATATTCATTGAATGTATTTTAACTCTAAATCTGTCCTTCTGTACACATTACATCTATTGCATCTGTCCATCCTAGGAGAGGGATCCTCCTCTGTTGCTCTCCTCCAGGTTTCTTCCCTTTTTTTCCCCCTGAAGGGTTATTTGGGAGTTTTTCCTGGTCCGATGTGAGGTTTTGGGGCAGGGATGTCTATGTGTACAGATTGTAAAGCACTCCGAGACAAATTTGTAATTTGTGAAATTGGGCTATACAAATAAACTGAATTGAATTGAATTGTAGGAACATGTGCGGCACGGGATTCAAGTGCGTTTTTGACAGTTGGTTCTCAGCCTTCTGCGGACGTCTCTAAACAGTTGAATTCCTAAAATACTTCACGTCTCGGTGAGTGAGTGAGTGAATAGGTGACTCTTAAGGCTGTGAGTGAGTGAATAGGTGACTCTTAACCCTTGTGTTGCCTTAGGGTCATTTTGACCCGAATCAATATTACACCCTCCCCCCGCCTTTGGGTCATTTTGACCCGATTCAATGTTTCACCCTCCTGTTACCTTTATATTTACTAACATATTTTACCCTTTGGGTTCAATTTGACGCCAGCAATTAAAACCTCCAGAAAATTATTAGAATTAATATTGTTTTCCAAGTTTAAGTGTGAGGCACTTTATGTTTGTTTGTTGACTACCGAAAGAACACCAACATTAAACATTGAATGGGGTCAAATTAATCCTAAAGCGGGGGGAGGGTGTAATATTGATTCGGGTCAAAATGACCCTAAGGCAACACAAGGGTTAAGGCTGTGAGTGAGTGAGTAGTTGACCCTTAAGGAGGTTGTGAGTGAAGCAATCCCCCCCCCCCCCTCTGTCCAAGTTTTTATTCTGGTTTTGCCACGATAACAACAGACGTATACGTAAGAAGTTGTTTTGTGGACTCTGAAGCCTCCAGGTTGACATTTTGGCCGACGCCAACTTGGTTTTAGGGTGTCGCCATCATTTTTTTGGAAGTGACTGAACACTGAACAAGATCTTTTTAGGCAAACTTAACTGTAAAAAGGTACTTGCATGAACTACAAGCACTCTGTGAAAGGGTTTCATTTCTAAGATAAAGTAATTGGGTAGCCATGGCAGTGACCTGTCAATCATAAGGTAGCCCCGCCCTCAAGCATAAGGTAGCCCCGCCCACAAGCATAAGGTAGCCCCGTCCTGTCAATCATAAGGTAGCCCGCCCTCAAGCATAAGGTCGCCCCGCCCTGTCAATCATAAGGTAGCCCCGCCCTCAAGCATAAGGTAGCCCCGCCCTGTCAATCATAAGGTAGCCCCGCCCTCAAGCATAAGGTAGCCCCGCCCTGTCAATCATAAGGTAACCCCGCCCTCAATCATAAGATAGCCCCGCCCTGTCAATCATAAGGTAGCCCCGCCCTGTCAATCATAAGGTAGCCCCGCCCTCAAGCATAAGGTAGCCCCGCCCTGTCAATCATAAGGTAGCCCCGCCCTCAAGCATAAGGTAGCCCCGCCCTGTCAATCATAAGGTAGCCCCGCCCTCAATCATAAGATAGCCCCGCCCTGTCAATCATAAGGTAGCCCCGCCCTCAAGCATAAGGTAGCCCCGTCCTGTCAATCATAAGGTAGCCCGCCCTCAAGCATAAGGTAGCCCCGCCCTGTCAATCATAAGGTAGCCCCGCCCTCAAGCATAAGGTAGCCCCGCCCTGTCAATCATAAGGTAGCCCCGCCCTCAAGCATAAGGTAGCCCCGCCCTCAAGCATACTCTGCTTTATGGTCTGTTTGACTCTAAATGGAGCATAATTGAGACTTGAAACTAGAGATTGAGACATAAACTCATGTTTACAATGTTTATTGAGGGAATAAATCAAGAGAGAAGTAGAGTCATTCATCTCTTAAACTTCTATACAACCAGACGTTTTAGAACCAGAGGCCCCCTGCTGGCAATTTCACATCGACTTCACTTGTGAGACCCGGAGGTTGGTGAGAGCGCCGACACCAAACCTAAACACTGAAGCTGTTGGTGGAAAATAAATAATACCAAAATGCTGATTAAAAACAGAGATACAATCCGACGAGAGTTCATTGCACGCAGTTATTAAATCCCCTGTTGATATCAGCTTATAAAGTTAAAGTCTTAAACAACGTGGCACTGCGGAGAGACACACTCACACACACACACACATGTTTTCCATTTATGAACAATAGGTGTTTATTCTTTAATTGGCTCTTTTTCTATATTTGTATCAAACCGACTCATCTGTGCTTCCCTTGAGAGGGCTGGTTTCACTATCTGCGGTTGTCATGGCGAAGAAATAACCTAAGAAATGAGGTTTGTAACGTATTTCTAGCGTTTCCGCGTGAGAAAGAAGTGTTTGTGTAAAGGCTCAGTCGGTTTGTCAGGGCGATGCGAATATTTTCGGATTCTACGCATGCATTTTAATTTTTTTTGTGCACATGCATGTTGAAAGAAAACACACACACACATGTTCTCTCTTAATTCACTCTTAAAACACCTGTTTTGGGGGGGATAACAATCATTATCTCACAAGTGTCACACACACAAACACACACACACACACACCTGTCGGGAGCTCTGTGGTTGCTTTGCTTCGGGGTGTGACTCATGAAGCGTTCCCTTGAGGCTCCTCCCCCTGGCTATGACTCACGCTTGTGATCGCCGCGCCGAAGGGAACACCGGCAGTTCAAGTTCGTCGCTTTGAAAAACACATCAGCAGCAGATCTCGCGTTTTAGACTCTGAGAAACACCAAAAAGGGCCAAAAATAATAATCAGAAAATCTAAAAATCCAACAATGGTTGAAAGGCGTTTTCTTTGTTGCCTCGAGCTCCTTCAAACCAGCAGGTCAGCGCTGGTGACCTCTGAGCAACACGTCCTGGTAGGAGCACTGAGGTCACACTGTGCAAGGAAACTACAAAATAAACTCAAAGTGTAACGTACCATGAGACTGTGTGTAGTTATGCAGCTTTAAATAACAGCAGTACATGTGCATATATTCAGAATATGCAAATATCACATGTTTCGTGGGTGACAGCAGCTTTCATACCCTCACAACTTCCTTATATTCCTGCTTTCCTTCCTTTTAGCACTGCTTCAACACTCTTTAAAACATTTTTTTATCTCAACACCTCTCATGAAAAAAAGAGAAAGAAGAGCCGCCAAAGAAGGAATACCAAACTTTATTTTTAGCGCACTGTGTTGGAGAGAGAGAGACCACGGCTACACTTCTATGCTAACATACAATTACTTTAAAGGTAATAATCCTGTACGGTTGGCTGTAAAGAGTTCAATCAGTTCATTTAGCCAGAATCGGATGAGCTACCGACCGTACGCTCATAGCACTCTTTTTGGGGGGAGTGGCTTCGAAAGGGAGGCCTGAAGGGGCGGGGCTTTCAGTGTTGCCGACAAGGCAACTTTCTCGCTAGATTTAGCGACTTCTCGAGCTAGCGCTGCTCCAGCGACTTTCATTGGAAAGTTGGCAACGGCGTGCTGGGTGATACGAGTTGGACACTTTTTCTAATCTAGCGTATTCTCGCCAGTTCCTCAACATTGAGGTTCTTCATAAGTGACTGTGAAGAGACAGGATGCTCTCACATTAGCATACGTGGCTATTTAATCTGATAGTCGGCTGTCATCGTAAACGGCGTTTACGCTGCGCAGTAATGGAAAGATTGACAAGCGTAGCCACAGGAACTAAAGGAGGCGGGGCTTAGTATAAGGTCATTTGTACAGTATAGGACTCCAGCAAGAGCAATGAGCTACATTTTAGCGGTGTCTGAACGGTGATGTCACGACCTTTGATTTATACAGAAAAAGAAACGTCTGAAAATCAGCAGGTCATCAAAAAAAATTTATTCTTATTTTATATTCTTCTAGGTAAATCAACTTGCCAGTCCCTCAATGGCTCTTATTTAAATCACGAGAATGAGCCCAAGGCCTAGCGGTTGGGAGGCGGAGTTAAAGGAAACGGAAAAGGAAATGTTGCGCTTCATGGGCCCCTGAGCAGCTTTCATAGGAACGAGGGGCCCCCGCTTCCAGCGCCGCATCCGGTTCTCCTTCTCCATCCACGGTACGGCACGGTATCGAAAGGTTAACGGCATTACCAATATTAATATCATCTACTGGACGATGTTGTGATAGATTCCACGGCACGACCAAATAATACCGCAGGAGAGGCCGTAAGTAAAGCATGCGAGGCCAAGAGAGTTCCACGTGACTCGGAGGAGAGACTCTCAGAGTCGAGTGAAACTGCTTTCAGGTTCATCTTCTCTAAAGGGCAGCGCACTCAGCGGGGCTCAGCCCGACGGCCCGGAGGACGAGGCGCTGCCCTTTTCTCAGACGGCGATCCAGTTTTACCCGATCGCAATGCGTGCGTGTGTGTGTGTGTGTGTAAATGTTACCGCGTGTTCCCCTCGGCTCCCGCCGTTATCATTTGGAGCTCCCCAAAAAGCAAAAGCCTTCATCTCCCTCCGACACATCGTCCTCCGCTTCTCTCCCAACATGCGAGAAGTTTTTAACTTCTCTGAATATTTCATATCGCTTCCCGCTGAATTACATTTGCAGAGCGGCGACGTCGGGAGGCAGCGGGCGGGGGGGGGGGGGGGACCGAAGAGCAGACAGAATTTATGCTTAACCTTGCTCTCTGTTCGCCATCTTTCACGAAATGTAGATGTTGTTGTTGTTGGTTGTTGGTAGTGGTGAAGAGGTCAAGCGGAAATGGCTGTATCACCACGAGTTGTAATGAAAACAGCGCCTCCTATCGTATCAGATATGACATGCTTTCAAAGGCCAATGATTCGAATTACTCACTGCCATGTATATTGGGATAACATCTGATCCCCCAAAAGATAGCATAGTCCGACTAAAGCAAGATTTGAATGATACCATCATGTAAACGCACTGAGTGTCAGTAAGCATCACCGGCACTGCTACTGGCTGGCTCTCCACAGAATACGTCACAGAGGTCGAACAGGGGTCAACCTTCCCGTCTCTCTCCCCGGGCGCCGCTGGAGCCGTGTTGCCCGAAAGAACAGTTTTGTTTCTTCACGGACGGAAGGCTCAGAGCAGACGGACGGCGGAGGCACAAGGGGCCGACCGCGAGACACGCGGCGCCATGAGCAGGCCTGACACACGCTACACTGCACCTGACCAGCATGACGGGGAGTCCTGGGGGAGGAGGAGGAGGAGGAGGAGGCAGGGGGGATCAGGGAAAGAATGACGAGATGAGAGAGTGAGTATATCAGAGAAAGCAGCGAGGCGGTACGAAGAGAGAGAGAGAAGGGGGGCAGAAGTGGAGGTAAAGAAGCGAGAGGACCAGGTGCAAAGCTCGAGGCGGAGGCCCAAACTCTCCCTCCCCTCCATCGCGTCCTCTTTCCTCGAGCTGCTGCTCGTCTCCACCTCACAGCTCCAGATCCACGGCGGTGTGATTCACCCCGGAGCTCAATGTGAAAATGTTCGCTCGGTTAGCGTGGGTGGCTAGCCTGGTGTGTGTGTGTGTGTGTGTGTGTGTGTGTGTGTCGCAGCCAGGTGTCTTTGGCAGCTCCTCTATGACTGATTGTAGAGGAGTTGTGGAAAGTTGTGTAACGTTAACCCTGTGATGGCTGCTGGTGTTCCCCGGCTGCTGGCTTTGCTTCACATTTCTCAACATGTCAAACTTGTCCCTGAAACACGTGTTGATGACGGTCGCGCTGTCACGGCGTCGTTCCTGAAGTCCACTAAAGCTGCGGTTAGCGTCTTTAACGGTAACGGATTTCACCGTGAAACTGATTATTTGAGCGTCGTCGAATTAGAAGGAGGGTTCAAATCAAATTCCTTGCATTTTATTGGACCGCTAAAAAGAGGAAAGCCTTGGAGTTCATTGCGATGTGTACGCTACATTTCTGTCCATCTCTTTCTGTTGCTCTGTTAGCTACGTTAGCTAAGATACTTCATGTGTTCATGCGTTCATGCTTCATGTATTCCTGCTTTTTGTTCATGCTTTTTGTATTCATGATTCATGTGTTCATACTTCATGTGTTCATGCTTCATGTGTTCATGCTTTGTATTCATGATTCATGTGTTCATGCTTTGTGTTCATGATTCATGTGTTCATGCTTTGTATTCATGATTCATGTGTTCATGCTTTATGTTCATGCTTCATGTGTTCATGCTTTTTATTCATGATTCATGTGTTCATGCTTTGTGTTCATGATTCATGTGTTCATGCTTTTTATTCATGCTTCATGTATTCATGATTCATGTATTCATGATTCATGTGTTCATGCTTCATGTGTTCATGCTTCATGTGTTCATACTTCATGTGTTCATGCTTCATGTGTTCATGATTCATGTGTTCATGCTTTGTATTCATGATTCATGTGTTCATGCTTTGTATTCATGATTCATGTGTTCGTGCTTCGTATTCATACTTCATGTGTTCATGCTTTTTGTATTCACGATTCATGTATTCATACTTCATGTGTTCGTGCTTTGTGTTCATGCTTCATGTGTTCATGCTTTATGTTCATGCTTCACGTGTTCATGCTTTTTATTCATGCTTCATGTATTCATGCTTTGTGTTCATGCTTCATGTGTTCATGCTTTATGTTCATGCTTCATGTGTTCATGCTTTTTATTCATGCTTCATGTATTCATGCTTTGTGTTCATGATTCATGTGTTCATGCTTTTTATTCATGCTTCATGTATTCATGATTCATGTGTTCATGCTTTATGTTCATGCTTCATTCAATTCAATTCAATTCAGTTTATTTGTATAGCCCAATTTCACAAATTACAAATTTGTCTCGGAGTGCTTTACAATCTGTACACATAGACATCCCTGCCCCAAAACCTCACATCGGACCAGGAAAAACTCCCAAATAACCCTTCAGGGGAAAAAGGAAGAAACCTGGAGGAGAGCAACAGAGGAGGATCCCTCCAGGATGGACAGGTGCAATAGATGTCATGTGTACAGAAGGACAGATTTAGAGTTAAAATACATTCAATGAATATGACAGAGTGTATGAATAGTTCATAGTAGGCATATTCCACGATGGAGACCTCCACGATCCATCAGGCAGATGTTGGTAGAGAGGAGGAGTGGGCGGAGTCTCAACAGTGGGCGGAGTCTCAACAGGACAGTGGCGTAGTCAGGAGCAGGAATTCCACGACCCAGACCTCGATGATCCATCAGGCAGATAGATCTATGGTCTCATAGGGTCCGATGACCCCATGAGACGTGAAGTCAAAAGGACTCCGGGGAGAAAGCAGAGTTAGTAACGTGTGATTGAGAGATGAAAATTCATCCTTAAGGAGAGAAAAGAGGAGATAGGTACTCAGTGCATCCTAACGCCCCCGCAGCTATAAGCCTATAGCAGCATATCAAGGGGCTGGACCAGGTGAACCTGATTCAGCCCTAACTATAAGCTCTGTCAAAGAGGAAAGTCTTCAGTCTACTCTAACGAGGTGACTGTGTCTGCCTCCCGGACTGAAATTGGAAGCTGGTTCCATAAAGAGGAGCTTGATAACCAAAGGCTCTGGCTCCCATTCTACTTTTTAAGACTCTAGGAACTACAAGTAGTCCCGCATTTAGTGAGCGTAGCTCTCTAGTGGGGCAATATGGTACTACAAGCTCCTTAAGATATGATGGTGCATCACCAATCAAGGCTTTGTAGGTTAAGAGAAGAATTTTAAAAGTGATTCTTGATTTTACTGGGAGCCAGTGCAGAGCAGCTAGTGCAGGAGTGATGTGATCTCTTTTCTTAGTTTTAGTGAGAACACGAGCTGCAGCATTCTGGATCAACTGGAGGGACCTAAGAGACTTATTAGAGCAGCCTGATAATAAGGAGTTGCAGTAATCCAGTCTCAAGTAACGGTGAACCAATTTTTCTGCATCTTTTTGAGACAAGATGTGCCTGATTTTTGAAATATTACGAAGATGAAAGAATGCAGTCCTTGAGATTTGCTTTACGTGGGAGTTAAAGGACAAGTCCCGATCATGTATTCATGATTCATGTGTTTATGATTCATGTGTTCATGCTTCATGTGTTCATGCTTTTTATTCATGCTTCATGTATTCATGCTTCATGTGTTCATGCTTCATGTGTTCATGCTTTATGTTCATGATTCATGTGTTCATGCTTTGTGTTCATGATTCATGTGTTCATGCTTTGTGTTCATGATTCATGTGTTCATGCTTTTTATTCATGCTTCATGTATTCATGATTCATGTGTTTATGATTCATGTGTTCATGCTTCATGTGTTCATGCTTTTTATTCATGCTTCATGTATTCATGCTTCATGTGTTCATGCTTCATGTGTTCATGCTTTATGTTCATGATTCGTGTGTTCATGCTTTGTGTTCATGATTCATGTGTTCATGCTTTGTGTTCATGATTCATGTGTTCATGCTTTGTGTTCATGCTTTGTGTTCATGCTTCATGTGTTTATGCTTTATGTTCATGCTTCATGTGTTCATGCTTTGTGTTCATGATTCATGTGTTCATGCTTTTTATTCATGCTTCATGTATTCATGATTCATGTGTTCATGCTTCATGTGTTCATGCTTCATGTATTCATGCTTCATGTGTTCATGCTTCATGTGTTCATGCTTTCCCCAGCGAACACTTGTAAACACGACGCCCCGTGTTGGCGTGTTAACGGTGAAGATGAACGAGGCTCCTCTTCTCTCACTCTGAACCAGAACTCGATGCATTATTGAAGTTCTGTGTTTCTGATCTCCTCGGCTACAGATTCCAGAGAAGGAACAAAAACCGCGTTTGATCTTGAAAGACCGTGACCTCGTTTTGTTGTGCAGCGAGTCGGACTGGATTTTTCTCGACCAGGTTTAAAGCCCCCAAAAAAATATTAAACCTCCCACCCACCAACACTTTGCCCACACACCGTCCTCCCACTCCCTCTGGATCTGGACCTCTGTGACGGACAGAAAGAGAAGTCTCCTGTCGTCGCTGATGCCGGGTGGTGTGGACCTGGAAGCCGGCAGGTGGTCGCTGCTAATTACAGCTTGGCAACGGGAGTCGGAGTAGCTCAGCGGTCCATGCTGATCTCTAATCTGTCATCCTACATGCAAGAGAGGCTCCCTGCTGAGAATGGGAATGAAGGGACTGGGAGACCAAAAGAACCCTTTCAACAACAACAAAAACCCTTCGTTGAAGAAGACATGGCCGCAGGGACCCGTCGCTGCGTGGATTAGCCCCAGAATGTTTTCAACAGTGGCGGGCCGTGGGCCTGGGGCCTGGACCTTCAGTGAGGTCCTACACAGTCCCACCTGAATTAATCCACCTCTTATTACTATCATTATGATGCCATGGCTCTAGACCAGGGCTGCTCAATATGTCGATCGCGACCTACTATTAAAAACTTTGTTCATTTATTAAACTAAACAGCCGCCTGATGTTGATCGCACAACAGCGTGTAAAGACACATAACTATTCACTGAAAATAAAAGAAAGAAAACAAATAATTTATTTGATTTTGTGCCAAACATACATACACATTTAATAAAAAATAGAATGCATTGTATGCTTACTCACCAAAGACTGATTATTTGAACACAAAATCCATCCTTCTTTCTTTCCTCAAGAAGACTTCAATGACTCTGTTGTACAGTCTATCAAATTCAGTTTCCTAGTTCTGAGGTTCTGCATCTACTTGCCCATAGGCCGCCTGCTAGCTGGCTCCTGTCTAGAAGGCCCAGAGGAGCCAACTCTAAAGCTGATTGGTTGACACAACATTGTCATTCCCATTCATTAAGCTACCAGCAATGTTGATTCTGAAGGCTGGCTGAATATGATTGGATAAAAGATCTAACATAAAGACCAGCCCTCCAAATCTCAACCTGGCGCTGGCAGCAGCGCAACCAAGAGGAACGCTATGAAATTAAGAGAATAACTCTTACTCTGGGAAATAATTGAATACATATTTGTGGGAGAATATATTCTGATGATGTTTAGGCCAGCTAGTCGCTTTTTAAATGAATATTTTAAAAAGTTTGTTTGCACTAAAAGATGAAACAGTAAAGAATGGGAATCGTCCTTCTTCCTCTTTCCATGAGCAAACAATACATGCCTGCATTACATCAGCTGGTGCGGATGGGGATTGTTTGGACCGAGCTGGCTGGATGCTCCTCGTCTTCTAGTTCAAACATTTGTAAAAGCTGTTTGGTTTGAAATGATTGCTTGAAATTAATCTGCAGTTCAGTAGCACTAAGCATATTGTGTCAATTAAATTGCTAAGAATATATATTGTAATTGAAGTAAATTGTAACAATAATGCTGCCATGAATGTATTTTTGAGACACTAAGATAGGGACTTTAAACGAAACCAAGATGGCAACAACCACAAAACAAGATGGTGACCAACAATGTCATGAAACTGTTGTCTTTCTTCACATTCTGTCTCCACAACTCTTTGTTTCTCTTTCATAAACACACATCATCTCTCAAATGACGACAAACAGACACATTAACACAACCATGTTCAGAGCCGGCCTGAATGCACTGATTGTAAGTCGCTTTGGATAAAAGCGACTTACAACTTGTAACGTAATGTAATGACATGTAATATAATGACATGTAATATAATGAAATGTAAAATGACATGTAATGTCATGTAATGACTTCTAATGTAATATAATGTAATGTAATATAATGTAATGTAATCTAATGTAATATAATGTAATGTAATGCAATCTAATATAATGTAATGACATGTAATGTAATGGAATGTAATATAATGTAATGACAAGTAATGTCATGTAATATAATCTAATGTAATGTAATGTAATATAATATAATGTAATGTAATATAATGTAATGTAATATAATGTAATGTAATCTAATATAATGTAATGTAATGTAATATTATATAATGTAATGTAATATAATGTAATATAATATAATGTAATGTAATATAATGAAATATAATTTAATGTAATATAATATAATGTAATGTTATATAATGTAATATAATTTAATGTAATATAATATAATATAATGTAATGTTATATACAGGGTGTCTACAGGAATAAACCAGTGAAATGTAAGACTTTTTAAGACTTTTTAAGACCACGTCTAAATAAAATTTAAGACCTAATTTACGATGGAAATATACATTAATCTAAATTAATTAATTCAAAGTAAACACACTGATGTCTGTTCAAAATTAACAGTATGGTGTAATGCAAAAGGATAACACAAATGTCATTGCTGTTGTAAATTATATTTATTAATACATTTTCAGAACATTTAAGTCCCATGAACAAATGTCTCTAAAATTAAGTAAATATATTTAAAAAATACGGGCAACATAGTTCCTTTTGAACAAAAAAAATCCATAAAATAACAAATAACATTTCCAGCTGCTTTTAAAATGCAAATTCATTTACATAATAGAATGTATGTGTGTGTGGGTGAGTGAGTGTGAGTTCTCATGTCTCTATGTGATGGATGTTTGTACACAGGTTCATGTCTACTCCTGAGCTTTTGTGAATATACTAGGAAAACAATCCTTTTCAAACTGTATTAATATAAAAACTTCCAGTTGACATTTGGTCCATTCTCCTGGAAAAAAGAAAGAAAAAGGCAGACATTAGCCAAACAACAGTCACCACATCTCTTATGACACCACCACTTCAGATTAATGTCAGACTGGATAAATAGGAATGAATACTATTTTTACAAATTAAGCAACGTGAGCCATCTCTTGAGCCTAGTGAACACTATGTAGACATATTGACAGGTGAACACCACTCTACTTACTACCATTCTAAAACTATTTTAATTAGTCTAATTAATGTGTAGTGCGCCTATGCATAGCTGTTATTAACTTGACACATGAGTAAAGCTTAACTATATGAAACACATACTCATATACAAGAGGATAGTTAATACATATATTTATGTTAGACTTACTTTGAGGTGCTGAAGTAGGTCCTGGTGTCATGGCCCATGAGCTCCACAGGATCCTGACTGGACGTGGTCATTTCACCAATAATGCACATGAAGTCCAGCTGTCTGCTCGCGGTGGTCTAGTTCAGAGTCTCGTGGAACAGAATGAAGAACGCACTGCAGCGTTGGTCTTCGGTGATGAGCTCTTTGTTGCAAGGCGCTGGATTTCCTCCGGTGACCTCCAGCGTTGTAGCGTTGACGTCGTTGCGGGCGGCGGAGCAGCAGCTAGCGGCGGAGCAGGAGCTTGCGGCGGAGCAGGAGCTAGCGGCGGAGCAGCAGCTAGCGGCGGAGCAGCAGCTAGCGGCGGAGCAGCAGCTAGCGGCGGAGCAGGAGCTTGCGGCGGAGCAGGAGCTAGCGGCGGAGCAGCAGCTAGCGGCAGAGCAGGAGCTTGCGGCGGAGCAGCAGCTAGCGGCGGAGCAGCAGCTAGCGGCGGAGCAGGAGCTTGCGGCGGAGCAGGAGCTAGCGGCGGAGCAGCAGCTAGCGGCGGAGCAGCAGCTAGCGGCGGAGCAGGAGCTTGCGGCGGAGCAGCAGCTAGCGGCGGAGCAGCAGCTAGCGGTGGAGCAGGAGCTTGCGGCGGAGCAGGAGCTAGCGAGCAGCTAGCGGCAGAGCAGCAGCTAGCGGGCGAGCAGCGAGCTGCTGGCGGCCTTCGCTAGTCTCTGTGCTTCTTGCTCTGCACGTGAGATTCCACCGCTGGAAAGTCTCGCGACACATAACGCAGCTTCAGAAGCATTTCACCCACCGTGACCAGAAATCCTCGTTCTTTTCAAGCCGTTGTTGAACTTGCATCCTGCCATGTTTTCTAAAATAGCCGATGCTTCACGTTGTAGGGGATTGATAGGACCGAATACGCGGTGCTCACCTGTGCGCATCACGGCAGAGCTTCGATGCCGGCGCACATCGCTCTGTCGCGCGAGCCGAGAATTGTTTGCGGGGGGGGGGGGGATTTCACCTTGTTATAGGGGAAACACTGGAGTTGATAAGCGTGTCTTCTTGTCTGATCAATACGCAACTGTGAGGTGCGCGAATGGACCGAGCGGACAGCTGCTGATCACTCACTCAACAGCCCGACCTGTATAAATAGACGGTGCGCGCACAGCGCGCCAACATATTTTTTGGGAGCACCGAAGACCCATTTTGACCCAGGAAAACCCCTGGACATGACACCCAAAAAATTTAAGACCAATCCAATCTGAATTTAAGACAATTTAAGACTTTTTAAGGCCTTATTTTTAGGAAAAGCAATTTAAGACTTTTTAAGACTTTTTAAGGACCCGCGGACACCCTGTATATAATGTAATATAATTTAATTTAATGTAATATAATATAATGTAATATAATTTATTGTAATATAATATAATGTAATGTAATTGCATGTAATGCTCGTGCAGGAGATCGTGATGAATTGAGTTTGTGGGCCAAATAAATGTTTTCCGCCTGAAAACGTCCGAGAGCTTTATCCGCTGTGAGCCACTGCATGAGAGTGAGAGAGAGAAAGAGTGAGGGGAGTATTTTAAAGTCGATACAAGTTTTGGCCGGAGTACTTAAGGGTGACACAAATGCTGAGGAAATCCAGTGGAAGTAAGGGAGCGGCAGAACCAATGGTGCGTTCAGAGAGCGGTTGTCGTCCCGACAGCCAGAGGGAGCAAAGAAAGGAGATAGAGGAGGATGGCGGGGGCGGGGGGAGATGGGGTGGAAAAGAAAAAGAGAAGGATTGGATGGAGAGCTTTGGCCTTCGTGCTTTTTTCAGCAGCATTGGAGAGAAAAGAAAGAGAGTGTGAGGGATCCTCTGAGCCGATGGGGATGAAGAGGAGCAGAGAGGAGCTCGATCCTCCAGTCCGGCTCGCTTCATCACCTCCTTCCCTGTTGCTCTCATTTCATTTCCTGCCGGCCGCCATGTCCTCTTTAAAGCACAATACACCGATGTGACCGGTCCACAACCCGCTCACAGCTCCAGAGTCTTTGTTTATCACTCGCTCCTCGTTGATGATCAGAGAAGTTTAGCCAGTGAGAAGAGGAGAGGTCGCTTTACTTTCTTTGTCGGTGGCTGAAAAACCACCACGGAGGAACGCACCGATCATGTTTCTGTGATTCTGCTTTCATCTTCTACGTAATATTCTACATCACAGGTGTCAAACACAAGGCCCGCGGGACAAATCCGCCAAATCCGGCCAGCCGCATCATTTTATGTGGCTCCTGACGTGATCCCCTTTAAGAAAGGGGGATCACATGTCTTTCAAGCCATGTGATCCCCTTTTCTTAAAGAAATTGGAGAACAAATGCCTGTGCTTTTATTTTGAAGGTTTCAAACTAAATGGATTCATGTTGTAATATACATTTACAATAGACATTTTCTTATGTACAATATGTCTACACTCCAATGAACAATAGTCAAATGGAAAGAGAGTTATTTAACAATATGTTCGAGGAGTTTATTAAGTGTTTCCGGCCCTTTAAGAGGGCAGCCATGATGCTGATGTGGCCCACGCTGAAAATGAGTTTGACACTTCTGTTCTACGTCTTCTTCCGAAAGCGTATTCATTCATTCATGTTTGTGTCATGATGAGTTTTTGTGTCTTGTGTTGTGTCTTATTTTGAAGTCCCTATCTCTCGTGTCGTCTGTTTCCCTGCACTTCCTGTCCCTGTGGTCGTCTGCCCTGGTCCTGATGGTTTCCTCCTGTGTGGTCGCTGGCCCCGCCCTCATTGTGTCCCCCTGTGTCTCGTTCCCCATGTGTCCAATCACCTCCACCTGCCTGTGTATTTAAACCCTGTTGGTCTCTTTCCTCAGTGTGGGTTCGTACGGTTTAGTTCATGTCTGACTGGTTTCTGTAAAGGAATAGATCTGCTGTTGGCATTTGGTTCCAATCTCTCTCTGACTACAACATCCTGACAATTTGTGTCTCTCTGTCTCCCTAATTCACCAAAAACTTGTATTTAAACAGAACTTATTCCAGGAAACACAAATTATCAATTGGGAGGGTTTTATGTTGATGCCCACGAGTTAATAAAAACATATTTTAACCCTATTCATTGACACATATGAACACAGAGGCTTGAGCTGGTTCTTCTCAAGACGGAGACACACATCTCCACTCCAGGTGCACTTAGGTTTCAGTTCTATTGCTCTCTATTGAATCATATTATTGCTAAAAAAACATTTCAAAAATAGATTATAGTTTTTTTTATGACTTTTGACAGTATTTTGTGATCAGGTCTCCACGTTTGTAGAGAGCTAGTTCAACTCAAAACGCATGGTATTAATGTGGGGTGTGCAGTTAGGGACAGTTTGGGCTCCACGGGTACCGAAAGGTGGGCGGGGCTTAGCAAAGGTCAACTCTCAAGACGAAGTTGTGACATCACGAGGCAACAGTTACGGTCAAGTTCAGAGGATGAAGAAATATTTTCCATGGTGCGAGGATAAAAAAAAGCTTCACTGATATGCGAGGATATTACATCCAGAAAAGAAAAATGACTCCTACTGCTTATTATTATTATTCAGTTGGGCCTCAGCATGCGTCACGGGGTCACTTTAAATCTGCCGCATCAGGCATCAAATACCGGGCCCAGCTCGCCACGCTCGCCAGCTGGCAACCAAAGAGCAATGTGCTCCAGTTGCATCTCATTTCCTTTGCTTGATTCCACCTCAGAGCGTCGGTTCGGTCCCTCGCGAGTGTTTTTTGCGTGGGGGTGATCTTCTGTTGGTGAGACTCGGGGGAGACTTCCTGCGAGGTGTGAAGCTCCACCGGAGTGTTACCCACCGTCAAGCCTCTATTTATAAAGACGGGGGGGGGGGGGGGGGGGGGGGACGCTGATGTGTTCTGTCTAATCTCTGCGTGACGCTCAGGTGTTAATGAGGCTCTGTGTGTGACACCAAACAGGCGTCAAAGTGAATTAATAGAGAAAAGTAAGGAATGCAAAAAAAAATAGGCCTGATGCTGGATTAGGTGTCAAGAAGTCAAAGCGAGTGCGACACAGAGCGGCGTCGGGTGGAGCTTCAGCGGCGTCGCGGCGGCGCCCTCTGGTGGAGGCTCTCCTCCCTCAGTTACATCAGAGCGATGGGAAGAAGATGAAGATGGGCATTGGGGGCCACTTAGGAAAAGAGAAAAGGAAGGCAACTCCAGGGGTTTGGCTTCCACCATGAAGGTGACAGTTTTTCTTTTAAAGAGCCCTAAAAAAAGAGAATAATGTCTTCAGAGTCCTTTGTTCCTGGCCATTAGATTACATCTAGGGGGGGCAGTGCTGACATTTCTATTACATACTGAGAGCAATCTAAATTCTCCACACACAAAAAGACAACATCCGGTATCTGCGATAAGCCCAAGCGATCATTTCATCCGGCCCCACATGGCCGACACCACTCGCCGGGCGTGTCCAACAATGTGCTTCTCCCAGGCGCCATCGGGCAGTGCGTGCTCGTGGTTTCGGGGGGGGAAGCCTGAAGGCTGCGATGTTTTGGGTTCTTTCTCCCGTAGCTGTGCGTCCGGTTTGTGAATGTTATACTGCTGTGTATGAATGCGTGAATGGTGTTGTGTAGAGTTAAGGTGCTTTTGGTGCTGTCCAAGTACGGGTCCATTTACCTTTTACTTTCAAAATCAGATTCACTCTGGCTGACCCGATGAGCTTTAATGGATGACGTCAAGCCACGCACACCTCTTTAAGAACGGGGACTTTATATAAAAAGAACTAGTGGAGGATTAAGACATCGGCCCGCTCAGATGTGGTTTAATCTCGATGGCGAAGGAGATGATCACACCCACACTGAAACCAAGTGAGAACACATGATCGCTCACACGGGGCATCTGGGATTCAGTGTTTGAGACAGAAGGTCATTTAATCTGACCAGCCGCCTCGTGAGAGCTTTTAAACACACTGGACTTCATTTAATGGTTATTGGAGAGGGGGTCTAATCTTTCACTGATGAGAAAAAAAGACAAGAAGTCACACTCCCCTCCAAAACCCCTGGTCTGATACGCCCCTCATCATTTGTGCACAGCCCTTAATATGAAGAAATCATAAAAGGCCCGAATTGCAAATCTATAGTGTTAAAAATCAGCTTAGCTCAAGCGCGGGTCAAAAGGTCACATGACAGAGGCGGAGCTGAGGGGAGAGCTGTGGAAAGTATTTACAGTGGTGGAAAGGGGCTTTAAATTCACCCCTCCACTGGTCTGGATAAGTGCCTCATAATCACGGGCTGGTCGCCATCGAGAGCTTCTCCATAACATCTGATAAACCGCGCAGCAGATTGGCTTTAAACACAAATTATTTTTTAACAGCAAATCTGCTTCAGACTGCAAAGGATAATACTATTTTTCTTTTGTGTTGAAGATAGAGAGTATCATGCCGTCCACATGGTGAAGATATATATCATTTGTAAATCAAATGTATTCTTAATCCACGGGTGATAACACTTCATTTGGATGTCAGCTTTTACAAAATTGGATTAGAAGTGGCGGGTAGAAGATATGAACAGGATTAATACGAGATTATGGATGTAGATGTATGTGTGCTGCTACGATTGGCCGAGGGGGGGGAGGGGGAAGCAATCAAGGGACAAAAGATGGGTATCGAAAAAGATGATGGAGCAAAATGGAGGGGATGGCAGAGAGACGCGGAACAAGATGGCTGAGTGGTAGATAGAAAAGGTTGCGACTTGTGATTAGGGCGGGCGGCGATGAAAGGAGTCAGAAGAAAGAGAGAGCAGAGATGAGAATGAGTCTGGCTGATTGGTTTCCATGGTAACTGCTGATGAGATGTGGGGCTAAATAAAAGAGCAGGTCCTTCTGGCTTGGTATTTCACACACACACACACACACACACACACACACACACAAGGTGTGGAGGCACATGGTTTAAAGGCAGCCTCGCACATTATAGACGTGTGACCGGTGACCCTGCTTCACTCTTCATTTACTATGATCAAAAGGAATAGTTTTGACATTTTAGGAGTTGGAAGAGAAAGATCTATAACACTCTCATATCTCATATCTCATGTCATAACGTTACGTAAGGGTTAACGTACAACGAGGTATCCATTTTCAGGAATTATTGGGCGCGTGACGTAGTACGGTTCCATTGGGGGGGGGGGGGGTAGTGTATAGCATGCCGCACCATGACCATGTGAATGCATACAAATGTCACAAATGAAATGACAAAAATGACACAAATGACTATATGAACATCTATTTATTGAACTTTAACAAAACTGCAAAGTGCAAATGTAAAACAAATCTTATTTGTGGCATTTAGTCCAGCGCTTCTTTAATGTGATTTGTCCATATATTGAAGCAATAATGATAACAAATACAAAATTCTAAATAATAAAAAACAAATTATTTATATGGTCCGTGAACTTACATTTACGTTTCGGCATGGCTGCAGATGTCATGTGCTGTAAACAATGCAACTAGTGGAGGCGGCAAGGTGCTCCGTGTTGCCAGAGTGGAGACGGTGAAGTATCGTACCAAAGGCTCAACATGGTCGTATTTGGAGGATAATTATCGTGTATCTGGCAACCCTGAGATCGGTCGACCAATGACTGTTCTCTCTACAGTCAGAGCTCACGCAAGAAGGTGGAACGTAAGGGAGATACCATTTCCAAAACTTGTCAGGGGTAAATACTAGTTCGTGAAAGACCCAGAGAAACACAAATATCCGACGAAGCAAAATCCCGGACGTTTTTGCAATCCCTACCGGACGCATTTTTTAGGTCTCAAAAAGAGGACATGTCCGGGGAAAAGAGGACGTCTGGTCACCCTAGCTTATACCGTGGTTTATACAATTCGTTTATATATTTCATGCGTTTTATATCCCAAATCTGAAGTTATTCCCTATATTTTCCTTGAGGGTTTGTCAATAGCATATTCAATACCATCCCAAAAGGTTCAAATATGGAACGGTTGTTTGGCAACGTTAATTATTTGTAGTCTGCTCAACACATGTACCCCAGCCAAAAAGCTGACCGATGCTAGCAAGGTTAGCAAGTCAGTGACGTCGCGTACATTTGACAAATAGTGAATAGCATTTCACGGCAAGATTCAAACGGTAAACAGAATGTTTACCGAATGTTTTACAACATCAGGACTTGTTCATAGCCCATGGTATCAAGTAATATACAACGTGCTACTTATACAGCCATGTCATAGCCCATGGTATCAAGTAATATATCATGTGTTAATTAGCCGTAAGTTTGTGCAGAGCTAGCTGTTCCCCTGTGTGTCCAGTATTTGTGCTAAGCTAACTGGTTGCTAGCTGGAACTACAACGTTGTCATATAACTCTCTGCAAGAACTCAAGGATGCTTATTACCCCCAAAAATGTCAAACTAGTCTTTTTGCCCGGTGTGTAACAGTGTTTTTTTATTGATAGTTTTTCATGTATTTTGGTGGCCAGTGAGCAGCGACTCACCTGCTTCCCTCACACAGACATCAGTCCACTCCAGAGGGCCTTCTGGCCAAAACACCATTTTCTCTAATATCAACTTATTAATGGTTCACTGCGCTCTACGTCTCACACAGCATGGTTACTCCGCATGTTCATTCCTTATTTTTTCAAGGTGAATAATTAATTTGTTGTTAATGGAGCTTTCCTGTTTTCTGAACAGACCCCGATCCAGTATGCAGTGTAAGATAAGGGGCTCATGTCCCCATCTTTCTCACTCACTATGGGCGGGTTGGCCGAGGAATCACAACTGAGGCCTTCTCTCTATAGATTTAAAAACACTAACCCTGTAAGCACCTTGGAATCAATAATCAATGTAAGCTTGCAGAGTCGGCCCTGACCTGCAAGATCTTAGCTAGTGCTCCTTGTAATGCAGCCAATTCCACCCCTAATCATTGTGTTCATAGAAACGACTTAGATGTACGTCTTTAAACACTTAAATTACACTTAAAATGAAAAACGTGTACCTCAGAATTATGCCTCAGGTTATTCTCGCAAACAACTTTAAAGGTGGAAGTAACCGACATGTTGGTACTCTTCTGTAAGTAGCCAACATGTTGCCAACTCTTTTCAAATGAAGGTGAACTCTTGCAAAAAATGTCGGCAACACTGACAGCCCCTCCAGACTTCCCTCTGAAGCCACTCCCCCTCCAGGCCTCCCTCTGAAGCCACTCCCCCCCAAGGCCTCCTTCTAAAGCCACTCCCCCTCCAGGCTTCCCTCTAAAGCCACTCCCCCTCCAGGCCTCCCTCTGAAGCCACTCCCCCCCAAGGCCTCCTTCTAAAGCCACTCCCCCTCCAGGTCTCCCTCTAAAGCCACTCCCCCTCAAGGACTCCCTCTAAAGCCACTCCCCCTCAAGGACTCCCTCTAAAGCCACTCCCCCGCAAGTATCATTATCGTTATGAATGTTAACAACGAACATGGCTTTTGTTCGTACTCAGCAGCTTGTGGAAGACGAGCAATGATTGCGCAGGCAGAATATCGAAGGCAAGCAGGGAGTTGGTAGTCAGGCAGCACATCCAATCATCAAAGTTCATACTAGTGGATAAAAACAAATACCACATGATTGTTCCCATACACTGGGCATGCGGGTGCCAGTGCGAACAGGAGTGGTTGCTTATGTACAGAGAATAGGACAGGGTATTATCGTCCTTTAAGAATAAAAGGTTGTACTTTATACTTCAGACCTTCCACTATAATTCCAAACAGATTTGGTGGGGAAAAAATGGGTTACAAACTGCAAGTCTTTCATTCTCTCACTCACACTTATGCTGCGTTCACACCAAAAGCGTTGTGATTTTTCGCCTAAAACGCGCGAGTTTACCCTTGCGACTATTTGCCGCGTTCGCACCAAAAGAGTTGCGATTTTTCGCAAGGGGCGGGGCTTATCTCTGTGGCATCAGACGTCCTCATATTTGGGTTCATGACATCATCCATCGCAGCGCACAGCTCGGTGAATCTTCTCCAGGAACTGCGTTTGGATGACTTGCCGCTTCCAGCGCTACTTCAGGCTAACCAGTAGCCAGTTTGATGACCTCGCGGTTGGACACCAGTTAGCCAATTCAGGATCCCAGTTCTTCAACTACAAGGGAGCCTTCTCGTTGGTTCTCCTGGCAGTTGTTTATGCAGAATATTGTTTCTGGCTGATTGATGTTGGGGGCTACGGCAGAACCAGTGATGGTGGGAGTCAGGTCAACTCGGCATTTGGTCAAGCACTCAAATCCAGGCAACCTCTAACTGCCTGCTGACCGATCACTACCAGAAGCCGTTCACCGAGGACCTCAGCCACACGACTCTGTTAAAATTTCATGAGGCCATTCCTTGGCCGAAACCTTCCGAGGGAGTGCCGGATCTTCAATTACCATCTCTCCCGAGCAAGCTGGTTGTGGAGGATGCCTTTGGGATCCTTTCTTCTCAGTGGAGGATGTACAGGCGTGCCATTGAGCTCCAACCAGAAGTTGCGGAGAAGTGTGTGAAGGCTACATGCGTACTGCATAACTTCCTGCGGAGAACAACCCAAACTGCAGTGAGCGTACCAGAAGAAGAGGTGGAGCCACCGCCAGGTCTTGAAAGAATAGCTGCCAATAACTCAGCGAAAGAGGCCATCAGGGTGAGGGAGGCCTTCACATCCTTCTTCTCTGCTGAAGGAACCGTCCCTTGAGGCCATCAGGGTGAGGGAGGCCTTCACATCCTTCTTCTCTGCTGAAGGAACCGTCCCTTGAGGCCATCGGGGTGAGGGAGGCCTTCACATCCTTCTTCTCTGCTGAAGGAACCGTCCCTTGAGGCCATCGGGGTGAGGGAGGCCTTCACATCCTTCTTCTTTCAGAGCCGTCGAACAGGTGGCCCGGGGTGAGGGGAGGCCTTCATCCTTCTTCTCTGCTGAACTGCCCTTGAGGCCATCGGGGTGAGTGAGGATCACATCCTTCTTCTCTGCTGAAGGAACCGTCCCTTGAGGCCATCGGGGTGAGGGAGGCCTTCACATCCTTCTTCTCTGCTGAAGGAACCGTCCCTTGAGGCCATCGGGGTGAGGGAGGCCTTCACATCCTTCTCCTCTGCTATAGGAACCGTCCATTGGCCAGACACGGTGTAATGCACAAGCATATCCAAAACGGCTCTTTTAAGAGCCAACCACACATTACTAATGATCACATTTTCCTTTGTTTGTTAAGAGTTTGAGTAAAAGTAAAATAAAGAACATGGACAAATCTTATGAATAAAGTTAATTTATCAACAGATAAACAGATATAACAAGAGAACATTTGAATTCTTTGGTTCGTTCCCTGGAAAGATTGCCCCGAGACATGTATTCCAGATTTTTCAATTTCAGCACCACAGTGCTGGCTTCATAACCGAGTTTATGAATTTGAAATTGTACGTATTCCTTTTGCTGGGTCTTTCCAGGGAAGGAACCAGGCTTTTTAAAACATCTCATCTTGAGATGGTGGTGGAGGTGGTGGAGCAGAAGAGGCCGCTTTTAAAACATCGAGGAGCCGCTCCTCGATTTCCCTCTCACCGCCAAAGGCCCTAGACGGGTCCTGCCTCGTACTCTGCGGTCTCGTCTTCCTCGACCCTCCGCCCCATTTTCCCACTCGTCTCCCTCGGGGTAATAAAGGGGTCGAGAAAAGACAGGACCGCAGAGTACTTCCATTTTTTATGGCCATCTGCTCCTGAGCCACTCCTTGTTTTATGGTTCCTTTCAGGTACGTGTCCCTGAGTCCTTTCCACCTTTTCCGGCATAACTCCACTGACATGAAACACACATGTCGGCGATCGGTTCATAGTAAAGTACCAAAAATAGCTCAAATCAAACACATATACAGACAATAAAAACTCACAAGATAGTCCCACGTCCTCGCTGACTGCTCTCCATGCAGCATCTTTCGTTGACCGATTCAGGTACTCGTACGAGGTTGTGTCATCGAGCTCCGGGTACCCGCAAACCGCTACGATCAGAGTGTCCTCCATCTTGTTCTGATTCAACAACGGCGGGACAGTGATGACGCGCGGAGCAACTCAAGAGCTGATTGGCCAAGTTACATTACATTACATGTCATTTAGCAGACGCTTTTATCCAAAGCGACTTACAATAAGTGCATTTCAACCTAGAGTACAAACCAAGAACAACAAGAACACAGGAAGCAACACTTCCTCAACTCAGTCTAACCACAAAAGCACCACAATAAGTGCCATCCCAGTGCGACTGAAATGCGAATCTGTGTTTTAATCCAGATATAGTCGGAAAAGATGTGTTTTCAGTCTCAGGCGGAAGATGTAGAGACTTTCTGGTGTCCTGATGTCAGTGGGGAGCTCGTTCCACCACTGAGGAGCCAGGACAGCAAACAGTCTGGATTTCGAGTGATTAGCTCGAGGTGCAGGAGTCACAAGTCGATTGGCTGTTGCGAGCGGAGCGAACGTGCCGGGGTGTACGGTGTGACCATATCCCGGATGTAGACGGGGCCCGATCCGTCTAGAGCACGGTACGCCAGAACCAGTGTTTTGAAGCGGATGCGAGCAGCCACCGGTAACCAGTGAAGAGAGCGGAGGAGCGGAGTGGTGTGGGTGAATTTCGGGAGGCTGAAGACCAGTCGAGCTGCTGCATTCTGGATGAGCTGCAGAGGTCGGATGGCCTTAGCAGGTAGACCAGCCAGGAGGGAGTTGCAGTAGTCAACGCGTCGTCGCAGCGATGTTGGCCGTCAGGGAGAGTTGACTGTCGAGTGTCACCCCGAGGTTCCTGGCAGTCAGGGTAGGGGCCAACACAGAGCTGTTGAAGGTGGTAGTCAGGTCATGGGTGGGGGAGCCTTTCCCTGGAAGGAATAGTAGCTCGGTCTTGTCAGGGTTGATCTTCAGGTGGTGAGCAGACATCCACTGAGAGATGTCGGTCAGACAGGCAGAGATTCGCGCCGCCACCCTTGTTTCGGCCGGTGGAAACAAGAAGATCAGTTGGGTGTCATCAGCATAGCTATGGTAGGAGAAGCCATGCGAACGAATGACAGAGCCGAGAGAATTTGTGTACAGAGAGAAGAGGAGGGGACCCAGGACGGAGCCTTGAGGAACCCCAGTAGTGAGAGGACAAGGATCAGACACAGATCCTCTCCAAGTTACCCCGTGATGCGGTCGTTAAGGTAGGAAGAGAAAAGAGCGAGTGCAGTGCCTGAGATCCCCAGGTCCTGAAGAGAAGAGATAAGGATCTGGTGGTTCACGGTGTCAAATGCTGCAGAAAGGTCTAGAAGGACAGAGGAGAGAGAGCTCTAGCAGTGTGAAGCTGCTCAGAGACAGCAAGGAGGGCCGTCTCTGTCGAGTGGCCGGCCTTGAATCCAGACTGGTGAGGGTCAAGAAGGCTGTTACTGTGGAGATAGGAGGACACTTGGCTCAAGATAGCTCGCTCCAGAGTTTTGGAGAGAAAAGGAAGAAGAGAGACCGGTCTGTAGTTGCTGACTTCAGACGCGTCGAGCGTGGGTTTCTTCAGGAGAGGGTTGACTCGCCTCCTTCAGAGAGTTGGGGAAACAGCCAGTTGAGAGGGAGCTGTTAATAAGATGGGTGAGGAAGGTCAGAAGGTCAGGAGCAATAGCCTGGAGAATGGGAGATGGGACGGGGTCTAGGGCGCAGGTGGTCGGTCGGGCGGAGGTCACCAAGCTAAGAATGTGATTGGGAGACAGCGGGGTGAAAGAGGAAAGAGAGGGGGATGAAGAAGTTAGTGTTGGTGAGGTGATAGAAGATGGATTAGTAAAGGAGGAGTGTATGTCGTCTATCTTGTTTGTAAAGTAGTCGACAAAGTGGCTCGGCAAAAGGGTGGAAAGAGGAGGGGGACAGGGGGGATCAAGGAGGTTGGAAAAGATAGAGAAGAGTTTTTTGGGGTTAGAGAAGGAAGACTGAATTTTGGTCAGATAGAAAGAGCTTTTGGCTGCAGATATAGAGGAAGAGAATGAGGAGAGAAGAGATTGATAGAAGAGCAAGTCTTCCGCTTGATTCGTTTTTCGCCATTTTCTTTCCGCCGCGAGGGTGGCTCTCTCGGCGCCACCGAGTCCGACAACCACGGAGCCGGAGAGGATTTCAACCGGTCGTGTCTTAAAGGACAAAGAGAATCAAGAGATGAAGACAGGAAGAGAGGAGAGTGTCTGTGGCAGCTGCAGTTAGGCATGAGGGAGGAGCCAGTTGAGGGGAGAGCAGATAGGACAGAGGAGGCCAGGGAGGAGGACAGAGGGTGCGAATGTTGCGCCGTACAGGTGCAGAGTCTGTAGATATGGGTGGGTTGTCAGTACCATAGAGCGAGAGAGAGTAAGAGATGAAGAAGTGGTCAGAGACATGGAGAGGAGTTACAGTGAGGTTGGAGGTAGAGCAGTTTCTAGTGAAAATGTAGTCAAGGTGGTTGCCGGCTTTGTGAGTGGGAGGGGAGGGACTGAGTGAGAGGTCAAAAGAAGATAGTAAGAGTAAGAGATCACATGACTTCTCTGTCTGGATGTTGAAGTCACCCAGAAGGATGAGCGGGGGGCCGTGTTCCGAGAAGTTCGACAGGAGGACGTCTAGCTCTTCCAAGAAATCTCCCAAAGAACCAGGGGGACGGTAGAGAACAACAATGTGTAGTTTAACCGGATGAGTAACCATCACAGCATGGAACTCAAAAGTCAGTGGGGTAAAAAGTGGAAGTGGGTAGAGAGAGAAACACCATTTGGGTGAGATGAGTAAACCTGCACCTCCACCCCGACCAGAGGGTCTGGGTGTGTGGCTGAAGGAGAAGGCCGAGGAGAGAGCAGCCGGGGTAGACGTGTTGTCTGCTGTGATCCAGGTCTCAGTGAGAGCCAAGAAGTCAAGCGACTGCTCCACAGCAAAGCCAGAGATGAAGTCAGCCTTGCGGTTGGCTGACTGACAGTTCCAGAGGCCTCCCGTGACCAGGTGCTGGGTGTGAGTAGAACGGGTAGGAATGATAACCGAGGAGGGGTTCCGGTACATGAATGAACGAGTCCTATAGTGACGACGAGTTGAAATACGCACAGGTATGGAAAAGACACACATATTCACAAAATGGTGGAATACTTAGCCACCCACGAAGACTCCAACGGAAGACTCCTATGTCTTTGTCCTCCGAGTCTCGATTCCAAGGAAGACTCCTGTCCTCCGAGTCTTCAACCAGGTGATGATCGCTCGTCCAATCAGTGAAGATTCAGGTGTCAGTAATCAGGACACACCTCTCTACCAAAACAAATCCTAAAACAGTACAGACCAACAATCCAGCAGCTCTAAACAACAAATACAACAGTAACTCAGCAGATAAACTAATTTAAAGAAGATACTTAGCAGGATCCAAGTAGTCAGTAGTCTCGCCTCACAGGTAAAAAATGCACACTTGCGAAGTTTAGAGGCGAATCTTCGCGGCGCGTGGCAACATTTCTTGTCTATCGCAACCACACGCGACCTAGCATGGGATATCAGCGCGTTGACCTAGCATGGGATATCAGCGCGTTGACCTAGCATGGGATATCAGCGCATTGACCTAGCATGGGATATCAGCGCGTTGACCTAGCATGGGATATCAGCATGTTGACCTAGCATGGGATATCAGCATGTTGACCTAGCATGGGATATCAGCGCGTTGACCTAGCATGGGATATCAGCATGTTGACCTAGCATGGGATATCAGCATGTTGACCTAGCATGGGATATCAGCATGTTGACCTAGCATGGGATATCAGCGTGTTGACCTAGCATGGGATATCAGCATGTTGACCTAGCATGGGATATCAGCGCGTTGACCTAGCATGGGATATCAGCGCGTTGACCTAGCATGGGATATCAGCGAGCGGAAAAATCTCAATTCTTTTGGTGTGAACGCAGCTTTACAAATGATAGTTTTACTCGATTACGGTTCAATACATTTGTTCAACACACTTGTTTTCTCATTGTCTGGAAGTCCCCATCGTACTGGAGAGCATTTAAGCTTTTGTTCAGTCCCAGTTTCTTTGTGGACTTCACAATAGTGCGGAACAAAATGAGCAATAAGAAGAAAAGATGTCCCTTCCTCAAAGCCACAAACTGTGACCGCGGATGTGTTTGTGGGCAAAAGAGTGGCAACCTGTGTGTGTGTGAGTGTGTGTATGTGTGTGTGTGTGTGCGCGCGTGGGTCAGTGGTCAGCAGGTCCGTCTTTTCAATCAGGGGGTTGGTGGTTCAATCCCCGCCCTAGTCGATGTGTCCTTGAGCAAGACGCTTAACCCTGAATGTTTCCCTGTAGCTGCGTCTACGGTGTATGAATGTAACAGGATTGTAAGTCGCTTGAAATGTAGTGGGCGTGTGTGTGTTAATGTCTATATGTGTGTGTGTGTGTGTAACAGGTTGTTGGTGTGGCGGCTCAGTAACACTTTGGTTTCTGGTTGGCAGCAGCAAAGCGAGAGAAGAGTATTCAAAAATACTGAGAAGAAGCTTAATGGTTTAATGAAGAGTAGCAAAGAAAGATGAATAAATAGGATAAATCCCTTCTGCTGTGTCGCTGCCGGCGTGTTCTTCACACC
Source organism: Pseudoliparis swirei (assembly GCF_029220125.1). NCBI lineage: Eukaryota > Metazoa > Chordata > Actinopteri > Perciformes > Liparidae > Pseudoliparis > Pseudoliparis swirei. Next base: position 16,900,364 of record NC_079410.1, on the reverse strand, counting down.
GTGTTCTCAGCCACCATCGGCCACTTCCACCCCTTCAGTGTGTGATGATTTCCTCTCCCAGTTACAGCAACGTGTCAGAAAACCTCACAAGTCTCATTTGTGCGCTAATGTAAGAGTGTATTCTGCCCTCGTCATCGTGGTACTCACGGTCTTGTGAGTGTGTGTGTGTGTGTGTGTGTGTGTGGACAACCTCTGGCGTGATCTGTACAACGCAGCGGGATGAACCACGGGTCAGATTCCAGAGAAACAGGAAGTAGCCACAACGAAGATACGCTCGAGAGATGCGCTCGTCTTGCTCGTCGAGCTCGTATTTGACAAATGACCTCCTGGAAGAAGCGTTTTCAAGCTCCGAGCGCTGGGATGTCTTACCTCCACAAACAGGAAGCAGGGGACGATGGAGCTGCTGCTCTTCACACCCGGCTTCTCCTCCACCGCCATCCCTCGCTCCGTTTCTCTGAACGTCCCTCTGTCCAGCTCTCTGTCTCCCTTGTCCTGCAGGGAAGAGGGTTTGGGAAGGTTAGAGGTCAAGTCCACGACTGTGATGACAAATTAGCTGTTCTTTAAACATGTGTATTGTTTATCCACACCATATACTACAACCATGAATATTTAACAGATGCACAAACATTTGGATTCTGATGCGTCACAAATTAACAAATGAATCATGCAAGCCGGATCTATCTTGCACTGCGTGTCCATTCGACGCTAACGGCGCGCTCATTCTCGATACGGCGGCCTGAAACATGGTTTCACCTGAAATAAATCTGTGAAATATCACAGTATATTACGGTCAATGTTCAGCGGGGAGAACCAACAGTGAACGCTCGCACACGATTGTTGTTCGTGCGGCATGCGGCATGCCGCACGAACAACAATGCAACGAGTCGAGGCGGCAAGGTGCTCCGTGTTGCCAGATTGGAGATGGTGAAGTATCGTACCAAAGGCTCAAAATGGTCGTATTTGGAGGATAATTTTCGTGTATCTGGCAACCCTGAGATCGGTCGACCAATGACTATTCTCTGTAGCCCGAACATTGAACTGTTGGCCGTGGGGATGCGCCCGTACTATTTGCCGAGAGAGTTCACGTCCGCCATTGTGGTTGTCGTGTACGTGCCGCCATCAGCTGACGCTGAGGAAGCTGTGGACACCATCCACTCCACTGTGTCTGCTCTGCTGAATCATCAGCCTGGAGCATTCATGGCTATCACTGGTGACTTTAACCACACCACATTGGAAAAAGCTCTGCCAACCTTCCATCAATACATAGACTGCCCAACAAGGAACAATAAAACTCTGGACTTGCTGTATGCTAATACTAAGGACGCATACAGCGCCACTGCCCTTCCCCTCGGCAGGTCTGATCATGACCTGGTCCGCTGACACCCAGGTATGTTCCTCTGGTGAAGAGGCTGCCGGTGACCACCAGGACTGTGAGGAGGTGGTCTCTGGAGGCTAACGACGCTCTACAGGACTGCTTCGAGTCTACGGACTGGGATGTGTTGTGTGGACCGCACGGGGAGGACATCAACAGTATGACCGACTGCATCACGGAATACATCAAGTTCTGTGAACACACCACCATCCCATCACGGACTGTGCGCTGCTTCCCAACAACAAGCCCTGGATCACCAGGGACCTGAAGGCGCTTCTTAACATGAAGAAAGCTGCTTTCAGGTCTGGAGACAGGGATGAGCTGAGGAAAGCCCAGCGCAACCTAAAGGTGAAGCTCAGGGAGGCAAGGACTCCTACAGGAGGAAGCTGGAGGCCAAACTCCAGCTGAACAACACAAGGGAGGTGTGGTCTGGCATGAAGCAGATAACTGGCTTCAAGGTGGAGGGAGACAGCCAGGGGCTCCTGGAGAGGGCCAACTAGCTGAACTGTTTTTCAATAGGTTCAGTTCACAGCCCTCTCCTGTCTCCTCCACACATCACACCTCCCAAACACCTCCCCCTCTGTCCCCCCTGCTGAGCTGCACATCCACCGAGCCCTCAATAACAATGGGCTCCTCCACCTCCCCTCTCTCTGTGACGACTGACCAGGTGAGAAGACAGCTGGAGAAACTACACCAGCGCAGAGCTGAAGGTCCTGATGGCATCAGCCCCAGGGTCCTAAAGACCTGCGCCACCCAGCTGTCTGGTGTCCTGCAGCGCCTTCAACCTCAGCCTGAGGCTGGGGAAGTCCCGTGCTGTGGAAGACGTCGTGCCTGGTCCCTGTCCCCAAGAAGTCAACACCATCTGGCCTCAACGACTACCGACCGTCGCCTCACCTCCCATGTGATGAAGGTGCTGGAGAGGCTGGTCTTGGCCCACCTCCGCCGCAGGTGAAATCATCGCTGGACCCTCTGCAATTTGCTTACCAGCCTCATGTGGGAGTGGACGACGCCATCATCTACCTGCTGCAACGAGCTCTGTCGCACCTGGATGGAACCGTGTCTCTGTGAGAGTCACTTTGACTTCTCCAGTGCATTTAACACCATCCAGCCACTGCTGCTGAGTGAGAAGCTGCGGTGGCCGTGGACGCTGCCCACCATCTCCTGGATCACTGACTACCTCACAGGCAGACCACAGTTTGTCAGAATGGGCGTGTGCTGTCTGGAACGGTGGTCAGTGATGTTGGAGCCCCACAGGAACTGTTCTGTCTCCTTCCTCTTCACCCTGTACACCAGTGACTTCCAGTACAACACGGAGTCATGCCATCTGCAGAAGTACTCTGATGATTCTGCAGTGGTCGGGTGTATTAGGGATGGACGGGAGGAGGAGTACAGGGCAGTGGTGAGTGACTTTGTAAAGTGGGCGATGAGAACCACCTGCGGCTGAACGTGGCCAAGACCAGAGAGATGGTGGTGGACTTCAGGAGGAAGGCGACAGCTCCTACACCTCTGAGTGTCCTGGGAGTGGACGTGGACATGGTGGAGGAGTACAAGTACCTGGGCGTCTCCATCGACAGCCGACTGAACTGGAAGGCCAACATCAACGCTGTGTACAAGAAGGGGATGAGTCGACTTTTTCCTGAGAAAGCTTCGATCCTTCAACGTGTGCAGCAAGATGCTGGAGTTATTCTACCAGTCGGTTGTGGCCAGTGTGCTGCACTTTGCCATTGTCTGCTGGGAGCAGCATCGAGCCGTGACACCAGCCGTCTCAACAAACTGGTTAGGAAGGCTGGCTCCATCATCGGCTGCCAGCTGGAGCACCTGGAACAGGTGGTGGAGAGGAGGACGTTGAAGAAACTGGTGTCCATATTGGACAACCCGGACCACCCTCTCCACCACCTCCTACAGGGACAGAGGAGGACTTTCTCCAGACGTCTCCTCACGCTCCGCTGCCACAAGGAGAGATACAGGAGAACATTCCTGCCGACGGCTATGAGGCTCTACAACAGTTCACCTCTTGCCAGATCACCCTAACCCTTCTTATATTTTGTGTTTTTTTTATTTTATTCTTGTGTGTTGCTGCTACTGGCTCGACAAATTTCCCCTTGGGGATTAATAAAGTATATATATCTATCTATCTATCTATCTATCTATACAGTCAGAGCTCGCGCAAGAAGGTGGAACGTAAGGGAGATACCATTTCCAAAACTTGTAAGGGGTAAATACTAGTTTGTGAAAACCCAGAGAAACACAAATATCCGACGAAGCAAAATCCCGGACGTTTTTGGAATCCCTGCCGGACGCATTTTTGAGGTCTCACAAAGAGGACATGTCCGGGGAAAAGAGGACGTCTGGTCACCCTAGCCAAGCTAACCGCCGGCCGGCTGTGGTTCATATTTAACAGGCAGATGTAAACGCGGCGTCAATCCTCACATCTAACTCTCAACCAGAGAGCGAACGAGCGCATGTTCCCGAAACCTCAAACTGTTCCTTTAAGCTGCAATATATCCAATTTGGAAAAAACGCAGACCGTGACTCACTGCATTCCCACTTTTAAGGACAAGGACTTAGACGTTGCGCTACAGAGGACGAGAGGGAACATTCCTCACAGTAAAGTGCCGGCGGTGTGTCCCTGTTGTCACACTCTACAAACAAGTCTCAGAAGGGAAGTACGAGTCCTCCGGAGAACTCAGTGTTGGCCTTCAGGTTTCTATCTGTCACATTTGAAACGCAGAAAACTCTATTTTCAGAGGCTTTACACAGACCCTGAATCATCTGTTGTCTTCTGTTGTTGAGAGGCAGAAAACTAAGTTGTCATGTTGACGTCTGTACTCTGCAGAGAGCTTTCTTCCTCCCAATTCCTTCTACGCCGGTGGAAAGAATAGGCCCGAGGGATGAATAGGGCATGTAGCCCAGCTCTTAGCAGCCATCAGAACGACGTGACGTGCCAACCAGGACTGCTTTTAGAGGTTGGACTGTGAGAAGAAAGTATCTGTCAGGGTGAACAAGCAGAAAGCCCAGGTAACGGAGAAAGAGAAACGGAGAGACTGAGAGGGGGGGGTAGTCGTTCCCGTTTCTTCTCCACTGGAGTCTGATGGGAAGAGTTACTTAGAGTTGCATTCCCTGATGGCATGAGTCGTCAGGCGGCAGGTCTACGAAACAGAGTTTTTGGGAGACCGGCGACGAGACACGGGATTATTTTTCTGACGATTAATAACTGATGATAAGTGGGACACTTAGCCGAAGAATGAGAATCGAAGAGCTTGTTTTCCGCCATGGGAGGGGGGCGGGGGGGGCGGAGCCTAACGGCTGTCGCACAAAGGACTCAAGAGACGAGGACTTCAAAATAAAACAGGAAATAAAACACCTAATCCCAGAGCGTGACAGGGGGCTGATTTTAGGGGACAAGTTTGAAGCTTAAATTAAGAAGTGTCATCTTCAGTCGGTAAAGCGCTGCGACCGACAGCTTAATAGTAACGATGTATGAAATGAAAATGTGAAGAACTGAACTGTGAATCTGTGCTTTTCTCATGCTGGATAACTAACTTCCAAGAAACTTATGAGCCCATGTTTGGTCAACACTATCGGGGTGATTTTTTGTGTAATTCTTGCAGATTTGTCAATCAAATCAACTAATCCAGTGACTCTATACCTTTTATCGGTGATGTTACCCACTGTGAAATATTTTAGATTAGTCGACCACAAATTTTTATGGTTTTTGGGGGACGGCCCAACTTTAGCAGCGATGTTTCCTTCGGGAGACGGTGGAGACGGTGGAGACGGTGGAGACCTAAACCAGAGCCAAAAGAGAGCGAATATCGTCCTCCGCCCATCTCCAGATGAACCTCTGGGACTGTCAGGACGCATTCAATTTAAGAGGATTTGTCAACGATCTGTTGAACACAAGTAGGAATAAAGAACACAACACTGATTTAACCATAAACTGTGTCATGGTGACATCACCCATTGGTTTGTGGACCGCCGTTTTTTAAGCCTTGAATTTGGCGTCGCTATCTTGGATTACGCCCGCCGGGAAATATGTTGCTGCCAAACGCTGGTTAAAACGCACTCATCTGAGTGTGTGTGTGTGTGTGTGATTGTGTGTGCGTGTGTGTGTTTGACCAACTGTGTCGAGGCAGCTGCACGGGTTTGATCTGATTAGCGGGGTCCGAGTGACAAGGGGGTCTAATCCGATGGCCCATCTATCGGTCAGAGGACGAGAGCCGAGGAGACGATTCGACACGCAAATCAGAAAAACACGAGGGAAGTGAAATCAAAATGGTGGAGATGAGTGCTGCACAGGAGAAAGTTGAACACACACACACACACACACATTGATGCATGCACACACATCTTGGAGAGCACAACATTTGAATCGTCTGGACTCGAGTCAAAAGGGTTGAGGGTCTGGAGACACAGGCGGCGATGTCCTCCTGCCTCTGCAGTCCCAACAACCCTGCCCCAGGACACACACACACACACACACACACACGGACAAACACACAGGATAATTGGGCACAACAATCTGGATCGTGCAGTCATTTTCTCAAACCCTTTTCATGCACACATCCACATTTGTGCGGCGTCAATGCAGCGTTACAATACCAACTGCCAGTGAGCCATCCTTTATGGTTGTGTGTGTGTGTGTGTGTGTTCAGCAGGGCATTTTTTTGCCCTGACATTGTCGAACACATTTCTTTTCCAACTGGGATCCTGTGTTTTATCTTACTGCACGCTTGTATTCTAACACACATGTACCAGAAGCACACACACACATGCACACACACACACACACACACACACAATACACTTGAGTCACGAACAAACAGAAAACTTACCCCTCCTCTTACTACGCGGCATTCCCTGCCCTCTATAAATAGGAAAGGTCAAGAAGGAGAGGAGGAATCCCGTAATAGGATTTACCCAGCGTGGGATAATTTGGGCTTCTGTTTGGGGGAATACCCCCCCCCCCACACACACACACACACACATACACACACACACACACACACACACACTTAAAGGACCCGGGGAGGAAGCACACAACAGATCACATCAAGAAAAACACACGTGACTTCCACAACACCACTGTTGTGTTGTGGCGCCGCAGGCAGTTCAAATCACCCCGGCATGCAGGAGAGGAGTCATCCCTCCATCCCTCCATCCCTCCATCCCTCCATCCCGAGACCCCTGATACCTCGTTGCCGAGCTGACGGTCGCCGCGGCACCAGATTCCTATGCGGTGGCCATGTCAGATGAAATGATGGCACAAAAAGAAGAAGAAGAAGAAGAAATCTCCTTCCACGTCTGCCGTCTGTCTCCACTCGTCCTTCTCCCTCTTCCCTCTGCTCTCCCCCCTCCTGGTCCTCACACAGAGACGGAGACGGCGGCGGTAGCCTCCAAAAAATCTTCCACACGCTCCCCCTCCCCCCCACACCCACCTCCGCCCCCCTCTTTTAATTAGCTTGTTCCGGCGGCGGCGGCCAGTAAACTGAGAGGCTGAGATCACCTCGCGTGTGTGCGGCGGCCGCTCCGATGAGGAGGCGTGGAGCGGAGCGCGGGGACATGTGTGTGTGAGAGAGTGTGTGTGTGTGTGTGAGAGAGGGAGGGAGAGGGAGGGCATCATGCATGATGTGTGTCAGCTCATTTGTATTCAAAGCTTGTTTTCCCTCTCCATCCCTCCCCGTCTTTACCTCCGTCCGTCTCTCCCCCTCCTGGACGTACAGAGGACATGAACCTGCCCCGAACATTAGAGGGAAGAAAGAGGGATGCTGCAGACTATAAGGGTGTGTGTGTGTGTGTGTGTGTGTGTGTGTGTGTGTGTGTGTGTGTGTGTGTGTGTGTGTGTGTGTGTGTGTGTGTGTGTGTGTGTGTGTGTGTGTGTGAGGCTGCCTGCCTCCAGCTCGAGCACTGGATGTGGGTTAATGATACGCGGCTATTGATCTGACAATCCCGCAGCACACGGGTAAGAGAGGGAAGAGGGCGGCCAGATGTGTGTGTGTGTGTGTGTGTGTGTGTGTGTGGTGATGAGGATGAATGAAAGTCCGGAGTGGCGCAGGAACGAGACTCAGCTGTTAGAACCACGCATCTCTCCTTCTGCCTGCGAAAAACCTGCCGAGGGGCACGGCCCGCTATTTTTTTAAAACGATGCCGCTTCTGAGGCGCCACTTCTCCGCCGGCGGGCGAGGTCGCCGCGGCGCCGACAGGAGGACACAAACCTTTTGGTGCATTCAGGCTCCCTGAGGATGAACCATCCCAACAACCACTTTATGGATTCGCTGGTGTTTCTCCCAGGGAGAGGTCGTTAGCGCCTTAACCTTTCAGGGTCGTTAGCATCTTAATCTTTCAGGGTCGTTAGCGCCTTAACCTTTCAGGGTCGTTAGCGCCTTAACCTTTCAGGGTCGTTAGCGTCTTAACCTTTCAGGGTCGTTAGCATCTTAACCTTTCAGGGTCGTTAGCGCCTTAACCTTTCAGGGTCGTTAGCGCCTTAACCTTTCAGGGTCGTTAGCGCCTTAACCTTTCAGGGTCGTTAGCATCTTAACCTTTCAGGGTCGTTAGCGCCTTAACCTTTCAGGGTCGTTAGCGTCTTAACCTTTCAGGGTCGTTAGCGCCTTAACCTTTCAGGGTCGTTAGCGCCTTAACCTTTCAGGGTCGTTAGCGCCTTAACCTTTCAGGGTCGTTAGCATCTTAACCTTTCAGGGTCGTTAGCGCCTTAACCTTTCAGGGTCGTTAGCGTCTTAACCTTTCAGGGTCGTTAGCATCTTAACCTTTCAGGGTCGTTAGCGCCTTAACCTTTCAGGGTCGTTAGCATCTTAACCTTTCAGGGTCGTTAGCGCCTTAACCTTTCAGGGTCGTTAGCATCTTAACCTTTCAGGGTCGTTAGCATCTTAACCTTTCAGGGTCGTTAGTGCCTTAACCTTTCAGGTTCGTTAGCGTCTTAACCTTTCAGGGTCGTTAGCATCTTAACCTTTCAGGGTCATTAGCGCCTTAACCTTTCAGGCTCGTTAGCGCCTTAACCTTTCAGGGTCGTTAGCATCTTAACCTTTCAGGGTCGTTAGCGCCTTAACCTTTCAGGGTCGTTAGCGCCTTAACCTTTCAGGGTCGTTAGCCTCTTAACCTTTCAGGGTCGTTAGCGCCTTAACCTTTCAGGGTTGTTCGCATCTTAACCTTTTGCAGTTTTTAGGTCCAGTCCCTCGATTTGCGTGACACCGAACGGGAGCTAGATTCTCGGTGACGTCCTGAGATCACGTGTTACACCAAAACTCATTTTTGTTTCGCATTGAGCCGTTCAGTGTTTAACGTCCAGTAAGTCGGTTTCCAATCAGCTCCCTGTGAGGATCGACTGGAGCTAACGGGCGTGGCTTTGGACAGCAGAGACGTTAGCGTAGACGCTGCATTCAATTCAATTCAGTTGATTTTGTATCGACCATTATCACAAAGGGCTTTACAATCTGTACACATACGACATCCCTGACCTTTGACCTCACATCGGATCAAAAAAACTCCCAAAAAATAGAAAAAAAACCTTTGACAGGGAAACAAGTGCAGAACCCTCCAGGAGAGAACAGAGGAGGATCCCTCTCCAGGATGGACAGAACAATGGATGTCATGTGACCAAAGGGAATCATTAGAGTTACAACACATTCAATGAATATGACAGAGTGTATAAATAGTTAGTAGAAGTCATGGACCACGATCCAGACCTCCATGATCCATCAGGCAGATGGAGGTAGAGAGGAGGAGTGGGCGGGGCATCCGCAGGGCCATGGCCCAATCGCATCCGGTCCATGGGAACTGGAGAGTGTGTCTGAATTGAAAGGAGAGCAAAGTACGGCGCCAAAAAAGATGTTTATCGTTTACACATTTCTCCCTACGCTCAATTCGTCAAGAGATGGATTGGCAGACGGCTCATCCAATCACCCGCCAGGAATTTATTATTAAGTCCCCGGCGACGGCTTCTCAGACCATCTGGCGGGTCAGGTTATGGTTTAATGAGTTCCCCGTCAGCAGTAGCTTCTTTATTAATAGCTAAAAAAACATGTTGAACATGAAATTATATTTATTGGCAACACTAAACGTGGACGGGGACATTTTGATATTCCACTTTGGAATAAACAAACCATACAACTTGGATTTTTAAGGAACAAATATATATTTTGAATCTAGGTCGACTTTACGCTTTAGTCAGAAGCGATTTATTTGATTCTTTCAGCACCCACACCGTAACAGCTGGACCGGTCCTTTGGCTCAGAGACACCCAGAGGTGCTAAATGAATCAAGAGGTCAACCTCAGTCATTTTTCAGCTCTTGGCCTGTTCATTAATATACCATTACCTCAGCCACACTAATAGCCACTAGACTGGTTTTCTCTCCTTTCTTAATGTGCACACAGCTTCTGGTCTATGTTTTATGGATGACCATATACATCAAAAAGGAGGCAAAGAACGGCAGCCCATAATAACTGCCCGGCAACCCATAATAACCGCCCGGCAACCCATAATAACCGCCGGTGATGGGTTTTTTTCTTGCTGTGATGAAACGACTGACTGAAAAAAAGAAAATCCACTCGCTCTAATCCACTATTAACCCTCCTGTTACCTTTCGGGTCAATTTGACCCCATTCAATGTTTAACGTCAGTGTTCTTTGGGGTCAATTTGACCCCAGGCTGTTTTTCACTGTCAAACATATAAGAAATATCAACTTTTTTATATATTTAAAGGGCTTTTTAGGTAGTCAACAAACAAACATAAAGTACCTCACACTTAAACTTGGGAAACAATTTTAATTCTAATAATTTTCTGGAGGTTTTAATTGCTGGGGTCAAATTGACCCCGAGGGTAAAATATATCAGTAAATGTGAAGGTAACAGGAGGCTTAAGATCGCTAATTTGCAAAGACTCTATGTTTCATGTGTGGGGCGGCTGGCCCTCAATGAAATTGTTCCCTCGCCTCCCAAATCCCCCCCCCCCCCCCTTCTCAGAGGGATTGTCAGGGCGCTAGATGAGATATGGCCCGAGCAGCGTGGAAATGAGGGATGTGCCTGTTATGGGGTCGTTATGGTTTACAGCACATCGAACGCCCGTCCCACGGGTCCCCTCTCCTCCCCTCTCCTCCCCTCTTCTCCCCTCTCCTCCCCTCCCCTCTCCTCCCAGCCATATACCCTTCTCCATCCCTCTGTCCATCCCCCTCTCTGGCTGCTCGCACCACCCCCTTCATCTACAATGACAACCCCCAAACAGAAATTTATACTGTGTATATATATATATATATATATATATATACATATATACATATATATACTGTATTTATATATATATATAAATATACTGTATTTATATATATATACTGTATTTATATAAACTATATATATATACTGTTTATATATTTATATATATGCCATATATAAATATATATATTTTATATATATATATAGATATTATCTATCTATATATCTATAAATATATACTGTATATATACGTATATATATACGTATATATACACTACCGTTCATATATCTATATACAGGACTGTCTCAGAAAATTAGAATATTGTGATAAAGTTCTTTATTTTCTGTAATGCAATTAAAAAAACAAAAATGTCATGCATTCTGGATTCATTACAAATCAACTGAAATATTGCAAGCCTTTATTCTTTTAATATTGCTGATTATGGCTTACAGCTTAAGAAAACTCTAAAATCCTATCTCATAAAATTTTAATATTTCCTCAGACCAAGTAAAAAAAAAGATTTATAACAGCTGAGTGTTTGTCAAGGCTCAGGAAACCCTTGCAGGTGTTTCGAGTTAATTAGACAATTCAAGTGATTTGTTTAATACCCTACTAGTATACTTTTCATGATATTCTAATATTTAGAGATAGGATATTTGAGTTTTCTTAAGCTCTAAACCATAATCAGCAATAAATCAGAATAAAGAGCATTAGGCTTGCAATATTTCAGTGATTTTGAAATGAATCCAGAATGCATGACATTTTTGTTTTTTTAATTGCATTACAGAAAATAAAGAACTTCATCACAATATTCTAATTTTCTGAGACAGTCCTGTATATATAACATATCTAAATATATATGAATATACATATATCTATATATATATATGAATATATATATATATATATATATATATATAAATATATGATAGAGGGACATAATAGGGCAAAAGAAAGAAGGCAGAGGCTGGATTGGCTGAGTTTCGCCAGGAACCTTCTTTGCAAACAAAGGCACGCACGAAAAGACATCTAGCCGGTCGGACGGAACTTAAACGCACGAACGCATTAACGCATTTACTCGTTCATGCGCGACCGTTGAGTCCGGCAAGTGCTCGAACGCGAAGCACCCGCGGGACCCATCGGCCCAGTCGGACTAGGCCTTCCCTTTCGCCCTCAGAGTATAAACACCGGCGACATACACTTCATTTCAATAGTTCCGCCGATCAATCCGGAGACTAAAAGGACGGCGAGCGTTGGTGCGAGAGAAAGAGCTGGAGGCATAAGTCCACTCAGGATGAAGTGCGTTAAAGCCGCCTCAAAGCACGGATGAGCGTCTCCATCGAACCCGCCATGTTTCACACCGAGCGTCACTGTGCATGACTTTATATATTATATATACAGCAGACATGAAATAATTAGTAGTGTTTACTTCTAAGCATTCCTGCACTGCTGCTAGTCCTCTTTTATTATCTTGGGACAAAGGCCAGGCTCACTATGCTGCGCTAAGCTCACCCGCCGCTGGCTTTAGCCTCCTATTTACGCGAGAGCGGGATTAATCTCCACAAAGACCTAAGAAACCCTTGTGTTAATGCGCCCCTTGCACAGAAGCACACAACCTTGATGTCAGATTTCAAGCCCATCACTTAAACCCATAATTTGCAGATACACACATTACCCCCCGAACACACACACACACTGCCACGGCCCTGTATCATTAGGAGCTCCAGCTGTGGTCTACGGGGGCCGGTCATTAATCAGCTGGACAACAAAGGCACGCATTCCTGCAGTGCGCCTGCTCCTTTGTTTCGGCTCACGCTGGATCCGCCGCTAATTCTGACGCTTTAATCGCCCAACGAAGATCAGGAGAACGCTAATGTGCTTTAAAGGGACGTAAGCGTAGAGCTCAAAGGCCAACAGGGTGAAACATGTCACAAAGCCTCCTCAGTTGATCACTTAGGTTCAGACGATTGTTTTGTGTATTACAAGCTCTCTGAAAATGTTGTGTTTAAACATGCAAATCAGGCCTCATCTTATTAAATATGCACACATTTGCATACTTTTCCAGAACCGATGACAAACTCACAATGTAGATGGGAATGGAAAATACTGACGACATTTATTATTTTGAGGGATGTATTCAGTGGCGGCTGGCCAATAGAGCGCCACGGCGCCTGTCCCCGCCCACCTTGAGATTGTGATATGTGATTTATATTATACGATATTATAATTTTAGTATATATATTTAGGATATTTATATTGTATATTTATATTATATGGTATTTTTATATCATATTATAATGAATATTATTATATAACATATATGTATAAATATAAATATATATATACTGAATTGTATGAATAAGATGTCTTTATTATGTCAGTGTTGGAATAAATATTAAATATTTAAATACAAAGTAGAAATGTGTGTTTGATACTTTTTTGCATTGCATTCTGGGATGTTTGCTGAAATTGATTGGATTGCCTACCAAATAAAAATTCCACCAGCCACCACTGTATATGTAAGACAAATATGTGAATACGGTCAAATAAATGAACTAATATACAACCATGGAACTTCCCCAGTTTATTACTTAGATTAAAACAATTAGTATGAGTTTGTTTTAGATTTAAAATTTTGCAAACGAGGCATTATCTAAACATAACTTTCTCTAAGATGTTACGAAACAAAGTGTCTTGAATTAAATCCCCAAATGTGTATTTTGGGTGTATTTCTTTCCACCTGTCTGAAAGAAGACTTGTAATGGAGGCCAAGAAAGTGCATTAAAAAGAATCGATGTATTTTCTTCGGTAGTGTCTCGTCTTAAGAGTAATAGGGTTTAGTGACATCTAGTGGTGAGGTTGCAGATTGCATCTGACTGAACACCCTTCCCCTCACCCCTCTTTTTCCAAATGCCTTTGGGTAACGTAAAACTAAAAACTAAAAAAGGCTCTCGCTGCAGCCAGTGTTTGGTTTGTTCCCTTCTGGGCCGCCTGTAGTAGCGTGGCGGTGCCACATGGCGGACTCCGTGAAGAGGACCACATGGCGGACTCCGTGAAGAGGACCCGGTGCCCTCTGTGAAGGGTTCATTCTTAGCTAACGAACACAACGATTCTAACTTGGGGGTGACACGTAAGAAAACAGTCAACAATATTACATTCAATTTCTAGCAACAAATCCCGCCCTCAAATCCTACGTACTGTCCCTTTAAGAAAGTGTATCGCAGCTATTAAACAGTAGATATATGTGACTCGTGTGCCGACACACCAAATACCTCGGGTGGCTTCCTCGGGAGTCTCGTTTAGTTCCACCCGACTAGCTCTGAGTTTTATAACGTCGCCTCCTCCCTCAGGTTTGATCACGCTGCTGCGTGCCCGTCATGAGGAGGGGCTCGCCGCGAGGACAAATGCCATCGCTGTCACACCATAATAACGTCATGTGGGCAATGCTCAGCACATATCAAGAGGGGGGGGTGGGGCAGCAGGTGTTCCCCTCTTTCATTGTGATTGGAAAATAAATTCCATCTCATGTGATTTGCTTTCCTGCTGTAGTTAGCACGGCATCCAGTGGAAACCCCCTTAGGCACAGGGGGGGGGGGGGGCGTGTTATCGTGAACACACCAGATGGGGTCCCGGAGCTGAGAACGTGGAGTTATGGAGCAGCATTCTCTCCATAATGAGACGTAAATGGAGGCGGCTCCGGGCTGGAGACTGTGACAGGGAAGGCTCATTCCAGGGAAGGCTCATTCCAGGGGGGGGGGGGGGGGCATTGACAGGTAGCAAACCTGCAGGAAAATGAATCGCATTTGTCAAATTATGCCAAGGTCACGGCCCCATCCTGGAACGAGAACCTACTATTTGAAACCCAATAAGGGCCCTAAACCCAATATTTAGATGGCAATCTTGCCACTTTTAATATTTTTGATTTTATACATTCAATTCAATTCAATTCAGTTTATTTGTATAGCCCAATTTCACAAATTACAAATTTGTCTCGGAGTGCTTTACAATCTGTACACATAGACATCCCTGCCCCAAAACCTCACATCGGACCAGGAAAAACTCCCAAATAACCCTTCAGGGGGAAAAAAATGGAAGACACCTTCAGGAGAGAACAGAGGAGGATCCCTCTCCAGTATGGACAGAACAATAGATGTCATGTGACCAGAAGGACAGATTTAGAGTTAAAATACATTCAATGAATGTGACAGAGTGTATGAATAGTTCATAGTAGGCATATTCCACGATGGAGACCTCCACGATCCATCAGGCAGATGGAGGTAGAGAGGAGGAGTGGGCGGAGTCTCAACAGTGGGCGGAGTCTCAACAGGACAGTGGCGTAGTCAGGAGCAGGAATTCCACGACCCAGACCTCGATGATCCATCAGGCAGATAGGATCTATGCCGTCTCATAGGGTCCGATGACCCCATGAGACGTGAAGTCAAAAGGACTCTGGGGAGAAAGCAGAGTTAGTAATGTGTGATTGAGAGATGAACATTCATCCCTAAGGAGAGAAAAAAGGAGATAGGTACTCAGTGCATCCTAAACGTCCCCCGGCAGCTATAAGCCTATAGCAGCATATCAAGGGGCTGGACCAGGCAAACCTGATTCAGCCCTAACTATAAGCTCTGTCAAAGAGGAAGGTCTTAAGTCTACTCTTAAACGAGGTGACTGTGTCTGCCTCCCGGACTGAAATTGGAAGCTGGTTCCATAAAAGAGGAGCTTGATAACTAAAGGCTCTGGCTCCCATTCTACTTTTTAAGACTCTAGGAACTACAAGTAGTCCCGCATTTAGTGAGCGTAGCTCTCTAGTGGGGCAATATGGTACTACAAGCTCCTTAAGATATGATGGAGCATCACCAATCAAGGCTTTGTAGGTTAAGAGAAGAATTTTAAAAGTGATTCTTGATTTTACTGGGAGCCAGTGCAGAGCAGCTCGTGCAGGAGTGATGTGATCTCTTTTCTTAGTTTTAGTGAGAACACGAGCTGCAGCATTCTGGATCAACTGGAGATACATAAGAGAGGCTCAAGCGTGTTGCCTCAAACAAGGCAACAAGCTTATGAAATATGATGCATACCAACTGAACTCCTCTGCAGTCGAGGATATGACGTGGTTAAATTAGCTGCATCTCAACCGCTGCTCACATTTTAATGCGTTCTTAAAATCTTAAAGGTGCCGCCCTGCGTAATTAATATTTAATGAAAGCACTTAAATTGTTTCATTGAGGGGAATATTAAATGTAAGCTAAAGAGTAAATGAGTCGTATATATTTTATTCGTAAGTTCAACGTTACAGTTATCAGTTGGACAGAAACGACTTAATACATGTTACTGTGTAGCTAATAAGTTCGTCATATACTCTTCTCTAGTTTTTGTGGTTAAAAAAACTGCTTCTTCAAGTTTAACAAATTAAATAATAAATGTCCTGATAGTCCTAGCAGCTGGTAATAACTACTATTAAAACTTTTAAAAGATGTTCATGTGATGGCCTCGGGCGGTTGAGGCTGTTAGTGTTTCACTGTCATTGGTGTATCACGAGTTTGCCACAAGTATTGAGATTTCCAGGGTGCCCCTGAACGTCTCTTGAGGTTTTACCAGCGATCAATCACAGTGATGTGTGAGACAGCGTTCCTGTGATTGGTCGAAAGTTAGAGTAAGAGGGCGGGGCTCGTTCTTTTACCCTGCAAGTTTTGGGGGAGCGCGAGAGAGAGCAGAACAGTGACGTCACGTCGCGGGGTCAGCGGTCCTGTTGTTGTTGGCGTCTGATAGCGGAACAAGCTAACCGGACCTCGTCTTCTAGCGGAGACACACGCGCACGCACGCACACGCGCACCGGGATAAAGTCCCTCCCACCTCTCAGTTGGTGAATTTACGGTCAGTTTGGGCTCCACAAGTCCCCCCAAAAGCCCCCGCGTGACGCCGTGCACAGCAACGCGCGAGCGGTCCGTTATCGTAACTCCTGCGTCATCGCTGGGAGCTGCGCCGCCTGCGAGGTAAGACGCTTCATTCATTCATGTTTATTCCTGCTTGGCAACCAATTAGTTTCTGACGACGTGCTGTTACAAACTACATCTAGTTACTCTGCTTGCGAAGAAAGCAGATGAATTGTCAGTTAGTTATCTCCAAACACTCGTGTGAGGAGGATGGAGACGGGACGGCAGTGTTCGGTCTCCATATGACGTCATTGTGGAAATAAGGAATACACGTACCCCTGAACATGTATAGATATACTGATACAGATGCAAGACTGGTGTCGCAAAAACAACAACCACAAAAAACAGTCTCTAACCTAAATAGCTGTTTTGTGATGATGATGATGATGATGATCACACCCACGAATGACTCGCTGTTTACTCTACTCGGCTTGTCCATATGCACAAGAGTAAACAGCCAGTCATGTGTGGGTGTGATCATCATCATCATCATCATCATCATCACTAACAACATAGGCCTCGGTCCAGACGGAGTTAATTTGACCCAACTGTTGAGACGAGTTGCTATGGCAGCGCGTTTAGACCGGTGGTTAAAAGTGGTGGCTGCAGTCCCGGCACACCTTCATCACCTCTTAGCTGTCATCGTCTTCATCATCCACATCACTGCCTTTGCCTTCAGTTCAAGTTCAAGTTTAGCTTTGTCTCAAGTGCCACTCTCATGTTAATTGTTGCTACAAAGTCAGTTCCTTTTCTTAGTTTTCATGTCTACCTTCCTCGAAAAGGATTGGAAAGAATACAAATGTTGTGTTGACAACATTTCGGCAGCCATTTTTTTTACGCCCAACATTGCTCATGTGTTCCATCCATCCGGTCTCTCCTGTCGCTCCCGTGTGTGTGAGTTTGGGCATAACAGAATACACACCTGTGATTGGCCGACTAGGATCACGCGAGAAGGTTTACGACGCGTGTAATTACCTTCGCATTGAAAATGCGTACGGTTATGTTTTGATTGCCGTGTATTTTTTTATTTATTTATTTTAATTTTGTGTATGCGTGTTACTCGCATAACTCAAAAAGTATTAAACCGAATCGCATGAAATTTGGTGGGATGATTGGTTATTATCCGGGGACCATTTGATTAGATGTTGGGATTGCTCGGGTCAAAGGTCAAGGTCATGAAAAGGTCAAAATCTTCTTTTCATGCCAATTTTTATCCAATTGGCATGAAACTAATGCCAAAATGTTCATAATTCAATGCCCAATCTTGTGAAATGAAGGTACGAAGGTATGTATATGTGTGCATTCTAGTTACTAGCTGTTATTGGTTTGAATATTACATTTTCAGTTTATTTTTATATAGCCAAATATCACAAATTACGAATTCTTTAATTCAATTCAATTCAGTTCATTTGTATAGCCCAATTTCACAAATTACAAATTTGTCTCGGAGTGCTTTACAATCTGTACACATAGACATCCCTGCCCCAAAACCTCACATCGGACCAGGAAAAACTCCCAAATAACCCTTCAGGGAAAAAAGGAAGAAACCTTCAGGAGAGCAACAGAGGAGGATCCCTCTCCAGGATGGACAGATGCAATAGATGTAATGTGTACAGAAGGACAGATTAGAGTTTAAATACATTCAATGAATATGACAGAGTGTATGAATAGTTCATAGTAGGCATATTCCACGATGGAGACCTCCACGATCCATCAGGCAGATGGCGGTGGGGAGGAGGAGTGGGCGGAGTCTCAACAGGACAGTGGCGTACTCAGGAGCAGGAATTCCACGACCCAGACCTCGATGATCCATCAGGCAGATTGGATCTATGCCGTCTCATAGGGTCCGATGACCCCATGAGACGTAAAGTCAAAAGGACTTCCGGGGAGAAAGCAGAGTTAGTAACGTGTGATTGAGAGATGAAAATTCATCCTTAAGGAGAGAAAAAAGAGGAGATGGGTACTCAGTGCATCCTAAAACGTCCCCCGGCAGCTATAAGCCTATAGCAGCATATCAAGGGGCTGGACCAGGGCAAACCTGATTCAGCCCTAACTATAAGCTCTGTCAAAGAGGAAGGTCTTAAGTCTACTCTTAAACGAGGTGACTGTGTCTGCCTCCCGGACTGAAGGTGGAAGCTGGTTCCATAAAAGAGGAGCTTGATAACTAAAGGCTCTGGCTCCCATTCTACTTTTTAAGACTCTAGGAACTACAAGTAGTCCCGCATTTAGTGATCGCAGCTCTCTAGTGGGGCAATATGGTACTACAAGCTCCTTAAGATATGATGGTGCATCACCAATCAAGGCTTTGTAGGTTAAGAGAAGAATTTTAAAAGAGATTCTTGATTTTACGGGGAGCCAGTGCAGAGCAGCTAGTGCAGGAGTGATGTGATCTCTTTTCTTAGTTTTAGTGAGAACACGAGCTGCAGCATTCTGGATCAACTGGAGGGACCTAAGAGATTTATTAGAGCAGCCTGCTAATAAGGAGTTGCAGTAATCCAGTCTCGAAGTAACGAACGCGTGAACCAATTTTTCTGCATCTTTTTGAGACAAGCTGTGCCTGATTTTTGAAATATTACGTAGATGAAAGAATGCAGTCCTTGAGATTTGCTTTACAATCTGTACACGTACGACATCCCTGACCTTTGACCTCTCATTGGATCAGGAGAAACTCCCAAGAAATGAGACAAAACCCTTTCAGGGAGCAACAGAGGAGGGTCCGTCTCCCCGGGTGTCATCCCCGTTTGTCAGAGAGGGTTTAGGACCGCCTAACATTTAATTGGGTCGGAGGCGTTTGGTAAACGTCTCGTTGTTTCCTTTCGTTGCCGTTTAGTTGATTTGCTACGAGTTCGTGTCGCCGAGCAGCTGGAGGAACGATGTCGTTTCAGGGGAGCTGGACGTTCTGCCACGATGGTGAAGCTCAGTCATCGACTCTATTATCACCTCCCCCACCCCGCGTCTCCCTGATGACACTTCCTGCGTTGAGAATGCCGGCAGTTTCCACACAGACACACACACACACACACACACACACTGATTGCTGCTCTGTCCCAGTCAAGCCTCCCAGGCTGCGGATGTCCATTATGTGGCGTAAAATGGTTTCTTGAAGACTCTGGTTGCTGACAAAGGGCCCCTGGAGGGGGGCGGGGCCTGCAGCGAGCTGTCAGTTTCCGGCCCGTGAATCGGCGTCGCCACATGACGGATGGCACCGCCCGGGACACAGAAACCCCCCCGGCCCTGATTTTCCTTTTTGTTGCTGTTTGCTATATGTGATAAAAGCCATCGCTCAGCCCCCCCCCCCCCCCCCCAGCTGCTTGTCACATTCATACCTCTGCCTCCGCCTCTTGTCTCTTTACCGCTCTCTTACTTTGCATAACGTATGAGGCGCGCGGAGCCATCGCTCTCTCGTCGGGGGTGGGGGGGCAGCCCGCGGTGCAGATACGGTCAGCTTGGGGCTCGTAAATCAACATTTTATTGGAAACGCTGCGATCGCTCCGACGCCGAGCGAGCAGTCGGAGCCACTCGAGCTCGGCTGTTAAAAATGAAATAAAGCGACGCCATTATGGTTCTGCTCGTGGCTCTGGGAATAAGGGTCAAGGACGTCGGACATGTCTGGGACAAGAACTTTGATCCCAGTATTGGTAGTCGATGTTTTATGCCCGTGAATAATTAGTCTTATTTATAAATGTTTAGGTTGGCGTATACCTGTTTCTAAGCTGCGTTTTCGTCATTTGGGGCTAAGAGGCACACAGGTTCACATTGGACCTACTTTTGACCCCTGATGACCCCGTCCATCGGCTCAGGAACGGGACTACTTTTTAGAGCCGAAACGATAATGGGAAATCATTTTGATCATTGACTTCTCGTTAAAAGTATTTCTAAAATGGCAGGAGGGATGTTTTCAGCCTCCAATATGGAGATGTTCTGCTTTTTCTCTGTTTCCAAGTCCATTTAAACCGTCTGTCGTTGGGTTTTGTGACTAAACGAGACATTCAAAGGAACCATCTTGGACCTTGAGAAACTAGAGTGAACTAATTTGGACTATTTTCTGATATGCAGCCCTCAATATTTGTTTAAAGCATGTGTTAACCTATTTTAACCACGGAATGAAAGAGAATACCTCCATTATAATACACGGTCAGTCTGATTAATATTAGGGCTGTGAAACGATTACAATTTTTAATCGGGTTAATCACAGGTTTTTGTGGATTAATCATGATTAATCACATATTACCGATATTCTCGGTATATTTTGTGAGAACATAGAGATTTATGACAAAAGATGGATATATACATTTATACATTCTTCTATGCAATGGTGCTGCAACTCAGCAGTTATTTAGCAGTTTTCTTCCATATGGAACATTAATACATCTTCATCCTAAACAGAATGTTTAACCCTCCTGTTACCTTTCGGGTCAATTTGACCCCATTCAATGTTTAATGTCGGTGTTCTTTGGGGTCAATCTGACCCCAGGCTGTTTTTCACTGTCAAACATATAATAAATATCAACTTTTTTATTTATTTAAAGGGCTATTTAGGTAGTCAACAAACAAACAAACATAAAGTACCTCACACTTAAACTTGGGAAGCAATATTAATTCTAATAATTTTCTGGAGGTTTTAATTGCTGGGGTCAAATTGACCCCGAGGGTAAAATATGTTAGTAAATGTAAAGGTAACAGGAGGGTTAAACAGAACATGTTTCTCTTGTTTGTCAACCATTAACTCCACCATGATACAATCTAAAGGCCTCTAGTCTTCCTCTAGCAGCTGCTGAGGCAAACTGACTGTGTGGGTTTTCTTCATGAACTGGGCCGTGATGAAAGGGACGGCGGGACACCGCTGCAAAGCTGAAACCTCACCGCCGGACACGGACAGGTGGACAGATTGACAAGTGACTTTTTTTGCTCGGTCGATGCGCGCACGGAGCTCTGTGGCGCGCGAGACGGAGATCGATAAGTGGTAACGCAACGCGTAGAGACAGAAATGACATGCTGCTGTGGAGATACGATCAACAACAGACGTTTAGTTTAATAAAAGAACAAAGACGTGCTCTAGAGAACATGTCAGGGGGCGGGCCAATCTCTTTAATGTCATGCGATCCACCAACACTACGCCGCGATCGACTGGCAGGTCGCGATCGACGTGTTGAGACCCTGATCTACAGGAAGTAAAAGTCGTAACAAGGTTTCCGGAGGTGAACCTGCGGAAGGATCATTACCGATGAACAGACCGTCTGCATGAGAGCGGACAGAGTTCAGATTGAAGTGGTGTTTTGGAAGCTCATTTTGTAAGTGACTTTTTTTTCGTCCCGACGACCAACAACAGACGGATTGGAAGCTCATTCTGCGCATGCGTTAAATGCGTTTAAAAAAAACTAGTTAAACCTGTAATTGAATTAACTGAGTTAACGCGTTATTTTTCACAGCACTAATTAATATACAATGAGCATGGAGATCATTTCCATTTGCACAATGTGGATGGATTATGACAGTTTGGTCTCCCTTCTTGCATTTAATTAACCGTATTAAAGCTGGACTACCCCTCTGCAACACCTGGTGTCTCTTTAGATCGTATTCAAACCAAGTCGGGGGCCAAGAAATGGGTCAGGCAGCTATTTGTATGTTTTAATGAGCTCGGGGGGGCCAGGGGGAGAGATGATTCTGATAATGGATCCCAGGGTGAGGCTGTTTGACTTGCATCTTTTGCACAGGAAGCAGATGAAGTGAAGTGGAAGTAGAAATATGAAGTGATATTAGGAAAACAACCACAGAGGGATATTTAAAGAAATCAACAGAGGCCTGAAATATCTCTGCAATGCCTAAAATAGTTCAACCTCGTTCCAATTGTATTGCCAGCTGACACTGGATATATAAAGGAGCGGATTTCTACTGATCCAAAAGAGGTAGAAAACTCGTATTTTGAGGCTTAATAGACTTTACTAAAACACTACATTGACAGAAATGTTATAAATATAGAGTACATTTAATATATATATATAAAATAAATTAATTCTGCAATATGTATTCATATATATTGTGTTTTATATATATATCTTAAATAAATTAGTTCTGCAATATAGATAAATTATTTATAAATATATATATTAAATAAATTAGTTCTTCAATGTGTGTATATATATATATATACACACACCGACCTGGTATCTGTGGCAGGCATAACCTTAACATGGAATTGTAGAGTCGCGTTATTTCTATTTTACATTTGATATTCAGGCTGTTTCAGTGTAGAAGTACTGCAGAAACACTTAAGTCTGCTTTATTTTGGTGGGCCATACAGTTTTTGGTTTTCGGAAGATCTTTAAAAAAACCTGTTGTTTGAGAATCTTTTTGCATATTTCACATCTCGTTGTTTTTCAGCCCCATCCTCCCTCAGTGTGTTGGCGCTCTTTTACGGCCTCTCTACGGTCTCTATTGCGCCTGGCAGCGTCCGGCGCTATTCTACAGGGTTCTACAACTGCGGTTCAAATATGTTCTGATTTCGCATCTGCAAAGGACGACAGCTGGAGCTGAGCGGTCGGTCAACGATAAAAATGTCATTATGATTTTTTTCTAGCGACAAATGAAATCCTCCCCGACCACGGTTTGCACCCCAGTGATACGTGGTTGTGGTATTTCCGACTGCACTCGGAGACCTTGACTGTTGCCATATCAACCAGGACGACTTCACAGTCACAACACGTATCTTTTATAGTAACATTGATCAAATGACGATGTGAAACTACTGTGCATCAGAGCTTCACATTGAGCTCCAGCTCGTTGTTTAATACGGCACAGCGACATTTTGATACCTCTATTGATGCTGCGGCGTTGACTACTGGTGCTTTTACCAAATATTTACTCAATGATGCTTTTGATAAATAGTTATGGAGATATAATGACAGTTGAAGGCAAATTATAAAACGGGAAAAGTACAATTACTTTGCTGTAATGCAGCCAGGACAAGAGAACGCGCGCCATGTTACGATGATATCTCGTATCAATAAAATATAATATCGATGTATTGCTATTGTTTAGCTGTCCGACCTGCAACTTCCCTGTTGTGCTTCACCCTCACAAGTGCCATGGCATCGTTTCTTTCTGCCACAGCACGGGGACGTTTTTCAAATTCCTTGGAGGCCGGACGGGTAAATAAACGTGTCCAATTTATAAAATGTGTTAATGTTGTGTTTTACGTCCCTATAAACTTTCCTTGAACACAACATTGACAGAAATGTTATAAATATATATTTATATATAAAATAAATTAGTTCTGCAATATATATTTATTCTATATAATATATATATTCTATATACTATATATTATGTATTATATATATATATAAAATAAATTAGTTATGCAATATATATTTATATATTAAATAAATTAGATCTTCAAAGTATATTTATATATATTATATCATATAATATATATATTTTATATATACAGGACTGTCTCAGAAAATTAGAATATTGTGATGAAGTTCTTTATTTTCTGCAATGCAATTAAAAAAACAAAAATGTCATGCATTCTGGATTCATTACAAATCAACTGAAATATTGCAAGCCTTTTATTCTTTTAATATTGCTGATTATGGTTTACAGCTTAAGAAAACTCAAATATCCTATCTCTAAATATTAGAATATCATGAAAAAGTATACTAGTAGGGTATTAAACAAATCACTTGAATTGTCTAATGAACTCGAAACACCTGCAAGGGTTTCCTGAGCCTTGACAAACACTCAGCTGTTATAAATCTTTTTTTTTACTTGGTCTGAGGAAATATTAAAATGTTATGAGATAGGATTTTAGAGTTTTCTTAAGCTGTAAGCCATAATCAGCAATATTAAAAGAATAAAAGGCTTGCAATATTTCAGTTGATTTGTAATGAATCCAGAATGCATGACATTTTTGTTTTTTTAATTGCATTACAGAAAATAAAGAACTTCATCACAATATTCTAATTTTCTGAGACAGTCCTGTATATTGCAGAAATAATTCACTTTAAATCATCCACAGAATAAGTTTCTCAGGGTTTCTATGGAATAAACCACGTGTAACACTTTTCTGAGTCGGCGTGTTCCCCTGAAGGCATCTCTGTGATCACACACACGTCTCCTGACTTCCTGCAACAATCCTACTTTTTGCTCCGGGAGCAAAAACCAACATTCACATCCACATGTTTCCCACAGCGCATCGATGCTCCGAGGGCGGCGCTGCAGCTCGACGGGTGACGCAACTTCCATAAATGAGTAACCGGACATCAAACGAGCGGACTAAACATTTACTCTGATAGATTATCCGTGTGAAAGCGCCGAGCCTCGGCGGCCTCTGATCGCCGCGCTGGGCAAATGAAATGTGTAGCATGTGCACGTTAATGTGCCATCACACGCGTGTTTCACGCTCCCTTTTAATCTCCTTAAAAACCGCCATTAGCTCCATTTAGAGTTAGGGATGGGTATCGTTTGGGTTTTTTCCGATACCGGTGCTAAACCGGTACTTTTAAAACGATACCGGTGCCTGAACCGATATTTTTTTTTTAAACGCACAATGAGGACATTAAAAACCTCTTTGGCCATATTCCCTGTAGAAGCCGTTATCATGGAGCACCGACACACAACGGATATCAGACTGTTAACATACACAAGATATGTTCTCCATTATATGATGTGATATGTATTGTCATGTGCAGACTTTATAGGGTTAATCCTGTTTTGATGGGCAAAGAGAACAACCAATCAGAGGTACTGAAGATGACACGTGACAAATAAAGTTTTGCTTCTGACAGCGAGAGGTCCACTGAAACAAAGTGACGCCCCCCGGTCTTTATTCCTCCGTCATCATATTCCCGGTAACACCGGGTATACAGCCGGGATCGCTGGACATCAACACAGCTGCTAGCAGACTGTCACGCTCGTAGCTTAAACATGGTTATCATGACTAATTTATTATTTCTTGGGCTACTTTTATGAATGCAAGACTTGCAATCAACGATACGGTACTAATCTGAGTTAAGGCTGCTCGTCATCATCGGTCTCCACGTGTTCAGGGGGGCCGGTGACGGTCTCCCCGTCGCGTCCAGCCTGACGCTGGTGTGCTCCACACGGGTTCAGCAGTCACACACGGCGCAGCCTCCGCTGTCAAACTTAAATATGAGAGGCTCGTAACCTGCTGACAGGGCGGAGTCACCAGAGACGTTCACAACAATAGTTTTTTTCAATTTCAATCGGCTCAGGCACCGGAAAGAAGCACCGAAATGTGCGTTGCGTTTCGGTCCGGGTAATACCGGTTGTATTGGAACCGGTACCACATTGGCACCGGTTTCCGGTACCCAACCCTATTTACAGTATATATTGACCTTGGGCGAGAGGTAATCTCCTTTTTTCATGCAGTGTGAACCCATTACATCTGTGCTCTTGGAACATGTGATGCCTGCCTCCCCTCTCTCGGGGGACTTGTGAAGGGCAGAGGAGAGGAAGGGCAGAGAAGGAAACATGAAGGAAACAGAGGAGGGTTGTCGAGCTTCAATGGGGCCTCCTGTTTATTTATCTCTCTGCCTGAAGCTGTGTGTGTCGATGCATTAAAGCCCCCCTCGTGCACGTCGTCATGTCTGGAGCTCGCTGCAGCGTCGGCATGTTGGAGTCCTTTGATGTCCTCCAACAGGAGGCCGGCTGACCCACGGAGAGGCGCTGTGGGCTTCTTGGCGTCCGTTGCTCGTCACTTTTCTCCGCCGACGGGCGGACGAATACAAGCAAGACGACTCCCAGAGTTCTGTGCGAGTGAAGACGCCTGCACAGACGGAGACAAAGCCGCGCACGATGTCGACACGAGATTTTGTTTTGTGCTGTTGACTCTCCCGACGAGCCTCGCGTGGATTTAGGGATTTTGGTGGGCGGGGCCTCGTCAAAAAGACACAAGGCCTCCTTTTGCGCCTGATACACACCCTCTCTCTGATTTGAGAGTATTATTGTGTTCAGAAT
Source organism: Pseudoliparis swirei (assembly GCF_029220125.1). Classification (NCBI taxonomy): domain Eukaryota; kingdom Metazoa; phylum Chordata; class Actinopteri; order Perciformes; family Liparidae; genus Pseudoliparis; species Pseudoliparis swirei. Next base: position 16,873,856 of record NC_079410.1, on the reverse strand, counting down.
GCCACAGATCGGAAATGGATGCGGTCATATTCCATGAGATCAGCCCGACGCCGTTTCCACGTTGTGGCAGTGGGAAGCCGTCTGTGCACCGGTGCGATTATGAAGATTATTTTTGCCGCTTTCTACCATCGAGGCAGCTGACAGCGACTTTGCGATTGACCCACAAAACACCCGTCTTTAGTCAGTGGCAGTATATTTTTCCTGCTACTTCAAAGGTGTAAATTCTGCCTTTTTATGTTTGGTGTGCAATGTTTTTATATTTATGTTAAGGAAACCATTCATTCTCCGTCACACACTCGCAGACTCCCGCCATGCATGAAGAGTCCTGCAGTGGTCGCATGCCTCTTGTGGCTCTGTGTCGGGGTCCTCCTCTCCTCGGGCCTCCCGGCCTGCGAGGGGAGATGTGGGCGACTTCATCTGCAGCTGTGCAGATAAAAGCTTGTGTGAGACGGTTAACTGTCCGAAACCAGAGTCAGACACGCCTTGAAAGGCAGTTGCCGCCGGTCTTGATTCTTCCTTAATAGCTCGTTACTTTGAGAAGCAACAATTTAGTGGAATAGTCCAGTCACTTGTATATGAGCGTTGGCTGAGGGTACGTGTATTAAGTTTTATGTATATTTATATATATAAATATTTATTTATTTATATATATAAATATTTATTTATATATATTTGTAATACATATTTATATGTACTTATATTTATATATATTTTTATACATACATATATATATAAATCAATATATATTTATATATATATACTAATATTTATATATATACATATATGTGTATATGTATCAAGATATATATTAAGCGTCTGAGTGTTTTGAAAATGAAATGTAAAGTATTATTATATCTATATTTGTATATACTTGATTTAGTTTGATATCAAAATGTGTCGGTATACTGTATCTATAGCCATTAGGACCCCCTTAGCTGAGGGGCCCGGGCAGATGCCTACATAGCCCAATGGTAACGCGTTGCCTTCTGTTCTTTGTGGCTCAGAGAGGTCAGAGGTCAGTGCAGATGTCAGCAAAGTGTCGAGGTGGCTTGACCCGGGGTCGGCACCAAGCGTTTCTCACACATGCAGCAGATGCTCGATTACATTTCCTTTTAATCGGCTTTTGTCGTCGTATAATTCAGCTTTTTAAACCTGTAACTCGATTAAAAAGACTGAAGCCTGTGAGTGAGTCTGGATAGTCGGGCACCTTCCGGAGGAGTGAGACCAGACTGTTCACCAGCAGGACGTACTGCAGTGAAAACAGGGGCGGAGTTGTGCAAGTTGTTTGCAGACAAGAATAATGAACCAATGTTCATCTTTTCTTAGTACATTTTTTCCTCTCCCAAATTAATTTTAAAAAGAAGCTATAAGAGCGATAGTAACGATGTCATCCTAACGATAACCGTAATCATCATCCATATGGCAATGCCTATTATTGATACATTATTACTAAACATTGATTATACTTGTCGTTTCAGCTTGATTGGATCGCTGTGTGGTTTCAATCTAGTTAGAAAAAATGCTACATTACAGCTGCATGTTATAGCGATACTATTACTATAATTTTATATATATTTATTTATATATATACAGTATATATGTATATTCATATTTATAAATATATACATATAATATATATACATATATACCACACCCACACATAGCTGTGTTGTAGCGATACCATTACTATAATAATATATTTATTCATATATATATATATATCCAGTGTTAGAGTGTGTGCATATATATATATATATATATTAGTGTGTGTATATATATATATATATATATACAGTGGTTCACAGCTTCAGGGGGGGAACTAGTGCCGCTGCTAGCCATGTTGTTGACATGCTGTTGTGTAGATACGATCAATAACAGACGGCTGTTTAGTTTGTTTAATAAAAGAACAAAGATGTGCTCTTTAAGAAAAGGGACCTTAAATTACTTGTAATCTGGCGCTATAGAGAAAATTACAGCGTGGCGGGTGGAGATTTCAGGGGGGCGGGGCGCCAACCTGGTAGAATGGTAGGGGAAACACTGTATATATATACAGGACTGTCTCAGAAAATTAGAATATTGTGATGAAGTTCTTTATTTTCTGTAATGCAATTAAAAAAACAAAAATGTCATGCATTCTGGATTCATTACAAATCAACTGAAATATTGCAAGCCTTTTATTCTGATTTATTGCTGATTATTACAGGCTTAAGAAAACTCAAATATCCTATCTCTAAATATTAGAATATCATGAAAAGTATACTAGTAGGGTATTAAACAAATCACTTGAATTGTCTAATTAACTCGAAACACCTGCAAGGGTTTCCTGAGCCTTGACAAACACTCAGCTGTTATAAATCTTTTTTTTTACTTGGTCTGAGGAAATATTAAAATTTTATGAGATAGGATTTTAGAGTTTTCTTAAGCTGTAAGCCATAATCAGCAATATTAAAAGAATAAAAGGCTTGCAATATTTCAGTTGATTTGTAATGAATCCAGAATGCATGACATTTTTGTTTTTTTAATTGCATTACAGAAAATAAAGAACTTTATCACAATATTCTAATTTTCTGAGACAGTCCTGTATATAATAAAAAAACGGCTTGTGTCTAATTTTCATTATTGCAGCACTGAATATTTCTTGCGTAAAGTCTGATTTTATTAGCTCTGTGAGATAACTTCACGGTGTCGTATACGTCCCCTCCGGCGCACACAAGCACGTGTTCGTTATCTTTTATATCGCTTCAGCCGATTGAAATTGGAAAAAAATATTATTTTGAACTTCTCTTGTAACTCCGCCCTGTCGGCAGATTACGAGCCTATCATTTAACTTTGAGAGCGGAGGCGTGTACGTGTTTGACTTTAAACGTGAGCCCATCAGCGTCCGGCTGGGCGATGTGGAGACGGTCCCCCTGAAAACAACGTGGAGACGATGATGACGAGCAGCCTGAACTCGGAGTAGTGCCGTGACGTTGACTGGACGTCTTGCATTCAGAAAAGCTACGAGCTAGCTTCACGAGCTAAGAGGTTTTTAATGTTATCTTTGTCAATCGTCGTTTTGTAGTTGTTTTTTAAAGCATACTGCCATGCAACATTAAGCGTGCGGGCTCTGGCAACACACGCACACACACTCACGCTGAGGCCATGCCCACAGCTGTCCTGAGGTGACATAATGTATATAATATATTGAGATTTGTTTAATTCATACAAGAAGTTAAAATACTTGGAGCAAAAGGAAGGTGATTAATGGCTTTTTGGTCAAAGCCCTCTTATAATTGTTTACTCTCCTAATAACTCGAGTGACAAAAATAATAAAATGAGGTTTATAATTCAAAATTAATTCAGTTTTTTACAACTTTCAAACAGTACGTGGCTCCACTCTTTAGGTGTCACTTCAGGAGGCAACGAAACGAAGATGGCGATGTTCAAAAACCAAGATGTTTACAACGGAAAAACTGCCACGTCTACAAAAAATGAGATGTTTACAACAACAAATAACAAGATGTTTACAACAACAACAAAACGAGATGTTTACAACAACAAATAAACAAGATGGTAAAGGCTAAAAAACCAGAAGGTGGCAGACTTGTCCAAATGTGGAACTGGAGGCTTTAAAGCGCCGGTCCACGAACTAAACGATGACGTCACAGTGACTTTCTTTACAGTGACGATGTTCATAATCACCAGTTTTTGTGATGATGCATGATTGTTTTTCTATCCATCGACTTTATTTGGCCCGTTAACAAACTGATCACGAACTCTGAGGAGAGAGAGATCGATCTGATAAATAGGATTTAAACCAAATTAGTGCCGTGCCTGAAATGCCAATCGACTGCTCCAGTCTCTGTAACAGGATGTCATGGTCAATGGTGTCGAATGCAGCACTAAGGTCTAACAAGACCAGGACAGAGAGGAGTCCTTTATCTGCTGCCATTAAGAGGTCATTTGTAATTTTCACCAGTGCCGTCTCGGTGCTGTGGTGTTTCCTAAATCCTGATTGAAATTTCACAAATAAACTATTATGATGTAGAAAGTCGCACAACTGATTTGCGACCACTTTCTCAAGGATCTTGGAGAGGAAGGGAGGTTAGAGATCGGTCTGTAGTTAGCCAATACCTCTGGATCCAGAGTGGGCTTCTTCAGGAGAGGTTTAATAACAGCCACCTTGAAGGAGTGTGGTACGTGGCCTGTTAGCAGAGACACATTGATAATATCTAATAGAGAGCCGCTAATTAAAGGCAAAACGTCTTTAAGCAGCCTCGTCGGGATGGGGTCCAAGAGACAGGTAGACGTGTTCGAAGTAGAAACCGTTGAAAATAATTGGTCACGGTTGATAGGAGAAAATCCTCCAAATATACACCAGGGCATACAGCGGTTTCCAAGGCCATTCCACTTGAGAACAGATTGGCACTGGTTATGGGCAAGAGATTATTAATCTTGTCCTAAGAGTAAAAATCTTGTCATTAAAGAAGATCATGAAGTCATTACCACTAAGGTATATAGGAATGCTCGGCTCCACAGAGCTGTGACTCTGTCAGCCTGGCTACAGTGCTGAAGAGAAACCTGGGGTTGTTTTTATTTTTTTCTATTATTGATGAGTAATAGGCTGCTCTGGCATTACGGAGGGCCTTCTTATATGTTTTAAGACTATCTCGCCAAACTAAGCGGGATTCTTCGAGATTAGTTGAACGCCATATGCGTTCAAGCTTTCGTGACGTTTGCTTCAGTTTGCGGGTCTGAGGGTTATACCAGGGAGCAAACCTCCTCTTCCTCACTGTCTTCTTCTTCAGAGGAGCTATCGAGTCCAGTGTCATTCTCAGAGAGCCTATGGCACTGTCAACAAGATGATCAATCTGGGACGGACTAAAGTTAGACCAGGAGTCCTCTGTTATATTGAGACGTGGTATCGAATCAAATACAGAAGGAATCGCTTTAAATTTAGCTACAGCACTATCAGTTAGACATCTAGTGTAGAAACTTTTGACTAACGGAGTACACTCCGTAGTATAAATTCAAAAGTTATGAGGTTGTGGTCTGACAGAAGAGGATTCTGTGGGAAGACGTCAAATGCTCAATGTCAACGCCATAAGTAAGAACAAGATCAAGCGTGTGGCCAAAGCTGTGAGTGGGTTTCTGTACTCTGACAGAAGCCAATCGAGTCCAACAAGGAGATGAATGCAGCACTAAGGCAATCATTATCAACATCCACATGGATATTAAAATCTCCAACAATAATAACTTTATCGGTTTTAAGAACCAAACTTGATATAAATTCTGAGAATTCAGATATAAACTCTGAATATGGACCTGGTGGCGGTACAGAATCACAAATCGAATTGGCTGTAGTGTTTTCCAGGTTGGATGTGAAAGACTAAGAACAAGGCTTTCAAATGAGGTGTAGTGTAATTTTGGTTGAGGATTAATTAATAGGCTCGATTCAAAGATGGCTGCTACTCCACCTCCTCGACCGGTGCCTCGAGGAATGTGAGTATTAATATGACTTGGAGGAGTCGATTCATTCAGGCAGACATATTCTTCATGGCTCAGCCAGGTTTCAGTTAGGCAACATAAATCAATGTGATTATCTGATATTAAATCATTCAGTAACACAGCTTTAGATGACAGAGATCGAATATTTAGGAGACCACATTTAATAGACCTATTTTGTTGCACTGCTGAAATAATTGTGTTAACTTGTATAAGGTTATTGTGTACGACTCCTCTTCTGCTTACTTTTGATTTATTTAATTGAAGTGGCCGTGGGACAGACACAGTCTCTACTCTAAAGTCAAGGGTGGTAACTGCTCGAATGGAAGAGCAGAGAAGGGTGTTAAACTACAACTCTGCTCCCGGTTCCTGATCTGAACCCTGGGTTGTCATAGATTAAGTCCGCTGATCAACTTGGTCATATTCGCAGAAATGAGACGCTCCGTCCAACGTGGGATGAATGCCGCTCTCCTCATCAGATCAGGTTTTCCCCAGAAAGTCTTCCAGTTGTCTACGTAGCCCACATTATTCGCTGGGCACCACCTCGACAGCCAGCGGTTGAAAGACGACATTCGGCTATACAATTCGCCTGTCTGCAAATTTGGGAGAGGGCCAGAGAAAATTACGGTGTCCGACAACGTCTTGGCATAAGCACACACCGATTCCACATTAATTTTAGTGAGTTCCGAGCGGCGGCTCGGCGCCATTACCACCGGCGTGTATTACAATCTGACTGTATCTCCGCTTATCCCAGCCAGCAGCTTCAAACAAGACTCCACGCCGCCGCTCTGGCCCCCGGGAGGCACACGACTCTGGTCCGTGGCCGCTATTTTCACGTTCCTGACTATAGAGCTCCCGATAACCAGGGTGTGTTCTCAGCGGGTGTGTCGCTGAGCAGGAAAACTGGTTCAAACGTGAAGTGGTTGGTGCACAGCGGGCTTCTGTGTAGACTTACGACTCCTGCGAACAGTTACCCAACCATCCGCTGCACGGTTACCGCGGGCACAGCTAACAGCTGACTGTAGCTCCGCGCCGACTACGGGAGAGGGCGGGCTAACTAGCATAGCTGTCTGAGCTTCGATAGCGCGGAGCCGTGCATCTAACCCACTTAGACCTGCCTCCAACCTAGCAAATAAACTACACTTGTTGCATGTATCGTTATCATTAAGGGAGGCAGGGGGATAACTATACATGAGACACACTGAGCAAGAGGGAGCGGGAGGGAGAGAAGAAGAAGTCATGCTCGCTGTTGAGCTGGCAACCAAAGCTTACCGGAAGAGTGAGATGATTATTACTATAATTTTATATTTATTTATATATATTTATATCTATACAGTATATATGTATTTTCATATTTATAAATATATACATATAATATATATACATATATACCACACCCACACATAGCTGTGTTGTAGCGATACCATTACTATAATAATATATTTATTCATATATATATATATATATATCCAGTGTTAGAGTGTGTGCATATATATATATATATATATATATATATACAGTGTTTCACAGCTTCAGGGGGGGGGGACTAGTGCCGCTGCTAGCCATGTTGTTGACATGCTGTTGTGTAGATACGATCAATAACAGACGGCTGTTTAGTTTGTTTAATAAAAGAACAAAGATGTGCTCTTTAAGAAAAGGGATCTTAAATTACTTGTAATCTGGCGCTATAGAGAAAATTACAGCGTGGCGGGTGAAGATTTCAGGGGGGCGGGGCGCCAACCTGGTAGAATGGTAGGGGAAACACTGTATATAGATATATATAATTAAAAAACGGCTTGTGTCTAATTTTCATTATTGCAGCACTGAATATTTCTTGCGTAAAGTCTGATTTTATTAGCTCTGTGAGATAACTTCACGGTGTCGTATACGTCCCCTCCGGCGCACACAAGCACGTGTTCGTTATCTTTTATATCGCTTCAGCCGATTGAAATTGGAAAAAAATATTATTTTGAACTTCTCTTGTAACTCCGCCCTGTCGGCAGGTTACGAGCCTATCATTTAACTTTGAGAGCGGAGGCGTGTACGTGTTTGACTTTCTGCGTGAGCCCATCAGCGTCAGGCTGGGCGATGTGGAGACGGTCCCCCTGAAAACAACGTGGAGACGATGATGACGAGCAGCCTGAACTCGGAGTAGTGCCGTGACGTTGACTGGACGTCTTGCATTCAGAAAAGCTACGAGCTAGCTTCACGAGCTAAGAGGTTTTTAATGTTATCTTTGTCAATCGTCGTTTTGTAGTTGTTTTTTAAAGCATACTGCCATGCAACATTAAGCGTGCGGGCTCTGGCAACACACGCACACACACTCACGCTGAGGCCATGCCCACAGCTGTCCTGAGGTGACATAATGTATATAATATATTGAGATTTGTTTAATTCATACAAGAAGTTAAAATACTTGGAGCAAAAGGAAAGTGATTAATGGCTTTTTGGTCAAAGCCCTCTTATAATAGTTTACTCTCCTAATAACTCGAGTGACAAAAATAATAAAATGAGGTTTATAATTCAAAATTAATTCAGTTTTTTACAACTTTCAAACAGTACGTGGCTCCACTCTTTAGGTGTCACTTCAGGAGGCAACGAAACGAAGATGGCGATGTTCAAAAACCAAGATGTTCAAAAACCAAGATGTTTACAACGGAAAAACTGCCACGTCTACAAAAAATGAGATGTTTACAACAACAAATAACAAGATGTTTACAACAACAACAAAACGAGATGTTTACAACAACAAATAAACAAGATGGTAAAGGCTAAAAAACCAGAAGGTGGCAGACTTGTCCAAATGTGGAACTGGAGGCTTTAAAGCGCCGGTCCACGAACTAAACGATGACGTCACAGTGACTTTCTTTACAGTGACGATGTTCATAATCACCAGTTTTTGTGATGATGCATGATTGTTTTTCTATCCATCGACTTTATTTGGCCCGTTAACAAACTGATCACGAGCTCTGAGGAGAGAGAGAGAGAGATATAGAAAAAGAGAGAGCCTTGGAGAAAGTGTGCACGAGGGAGTTAAAACAACAAGACAGCGAGAGAAATGAGCTCAGTGCATCGTGTGCAACATCTCATGTCAGTCATCAGTTCTTTGAGGAGGGGGACGGGGTTAAACACTGAAGGCTGTGGGGGGGGGGGGTGATGCCCACGCTCCTCGTTATTCCTCCTTCACGGAGAAAAAGAAACCACGGCCCGCCGCCCGACAGACCCGTGGGACCCCGTCTCCGATCTAACGCGTCCCGATCTGCCTTTTCTTTCTTTCTTATTTTTTTTTTTTACATCTCTTCGCTCTCTCTGCGCATCAAACGGCTCGGTGACGACGTTCCGTCAGCGGCACTCACGAGTCCCACCGCGGGGACTTTTTACTGTTTATATCCTCTCCATTGTCGCGTAGATTCCCGAACGGTAAGCGCTGTAATCTCTCTGGCCTCCCTCCCCGTCTCGGAGGCCGGCTGTGAGGATTTGGGGGATTTTCATTCCGTTGTCGCCGCGCCGAGACAAAACGAAATGCAGCTCGGCAACCGACGGCGGAGCAACGCAGACGGCAGCCGAGTGTGTAGCGACGTGTCTGAACATCAACGGATGAGAATAAACGGGAAACACAGACTTTAAAAAGTGCCAATGCGGAGATGAAGCGCGTGAATGAAATGAGCTGTGGCGACCGTCTTAATACTACCCGGGATGCAGAATACACAGACCGGAGATGCGTTTTCTAGGGTGGGTGCCGTTGCATCATGGGATGCATTGAGGGGCGGGGCAAAGGCCATCTGAGTGGACCGAACCAGCCGAGATGAGCTCAGCTCGTCTTGGTTTGAGGAAGTCCACGATCGATTTAATCCAGCAGAAATGCTTCATCCCTTTACGGCCGGGGGCGTAGAGCTCACGTAGGGAGACGGATTCCCACAGAGGTCACAGCGGGCTCTGGGCCTCGATGTCCGAAGTTACCGCAACGTCGCTCTGCCAGAGGAAGATGTGAAGCTCGCGCTCCGGAGTGATGCTGCCTCCTCTTCCTCGTCTCTGGGGAACTAACGGTCATTAACGCTGAACTACTCTGCGTCTCGTGGGTCCTCGAGCCCGCTGAGGATGACGCAGCGAGCGACACTTTCATCTTGAGCTCCTGTGTCTGGAGAACATTTCATTTAAAGGATAAAGACTCAGTTTATTATGGGTTTGTTCAGCGTCTATTATTACCTTCGCATTGAAAATGCGGGAGGTTATGTTTTGATCGCCGTGTATTTATTTATTTATTTGTATGCGTAACTCAAAAAGTATTAAACCGAATCTGGTGCATTTTTGGTGGGATGATTGGTTATTATCCGGGGACCATTTGATTAGATTTTGGGATTGATCGAGTCAAAGGTCAAGGTCATGAAAAGGTCAAAATCGTCTTTTTACCATAGCGCGGTCAATTTTTATCCAATTGGCATGCAACTAATGCCAAAATGTTCATAATTCAATCCCCAATCTTGTGATATGTGAAGGTATGCGCTCTACCGAGTGCCCGTTCTAGTTTCTTAATGTTCTTGTTTTCTCTTTTTCATTTCCTCTGAGTACCTTAACTCTCGTTGCCGCGGGTCTGAAGACTTTCAGCAGGTGGCGCTAGAGTCCATTAGTATGAAGAGAGTTCAGAGTGCAGGTTAGACGTGTGAGGAATGCGAGCTCTATATCCATCTCCAGCCGCCGCCCACTCACTCCTCACTCAGTGTCTGTGTGGTGCAGCCGAGTCTCTTCATCGCTCCTCCGTAAATCAATAATTCTCTCTACGATAACATCGCCTCCTCATAATCGTGGAGGGCCAACCAGCCGTGAAATGGGAGCTCGTCATCTTTCCCTGGTGGGAGTCATCACTTCTTCATCAACCCTGATGGTGTTCTCTATTTTTCATATTTGAATTTAAAAAATGTTGGTTGAGTTATTCCTTTAGGAAATTATGAATATTATTTATAGATTTGTCACATTTCTTCTTTTTTTTGTTGTTGTCCCATGCTATACCCAATCTTCCACCCAATTACATTAAACTCAAGCCGGCATTTTTCCCGCTGACGAGCTGACCAATCAGAAGCAGAGCTCAGTCCTCTGTGGACGGCTCGCAATGTCAATGAAAGCAGAGATGAGTTTATGTATCTTCCCTTTTTTCCAAATTGAACAGGTTCTTCCTTTTCCCCCGGCCTGTAGTTATTTGTAAACTTGTTGAAAGCCTCACCTCGTTTGCCGGAGGTAACTAGAAGGAGCACAGAGCTCCTCCAATGCAGTTTCCATAAGCGTGTTCTCCCTTGGTCCCGCTACACCCTTTCATTAACATCGGGCAGCTAGTTTTCCCAAAATCCTGTCGTCAACCAGACAACCGAACCGAAACGTAACCTGGGAGGGTTGAGCTCCTCCAAATCATCTCCAGCCAGACATGAAGGTCTGAACCACGTTGAAGAGCCATCCATCCAATGTTTCAACCTCGCGGTCATCAAAGTCTTTCAATGTCATCCTCTGAGGAGGGGGAGGGGCGGGGGGGGGGAGATTCCATCATAATCCATCCAATAGCTGTTGAGATATCTGGTCTGGACCGAAGTGGCGGACCAACCACCACCCAGCGGACCCTCGGGCCGCGCCCAGAGCGGGGCTATAAATATAAAGTAGCCCCGGCCTCATGCCGCTAGATGTTTGAAATGCCTCTTGACTTGATTTCTATTTTTCTCTCCATAAACAAGCAGCTGCCTGTGATGCACGTGTATCTGTCGGGCTGTTGGACAAACCAACAGTGTGTCACACGTAGCATTCATCTCATGATGACTTTATAATATCGGCTGCTTGCCTCGTGTCCCTCGTGTCTTTCGACCAGCCTCACATTCCCACTTCCTTTCTTTCCAGGCCCCGTGATGGACGAGGCCGAGAAGTACCAACAGAGGCTGCAGGCCATCGCGGTGAGCATGTCATTCTTTGACCTTTTGACCTCTCACCGCCCACTTCAAGTCCGCCTGTAGCCGCGTGGACCTTCACCCGGCGTCCGACGGGATCTCGCCGTCGCCTCGGAAACACTTTCGGTGGAGCGCGGGGGGGACGAGGGCGTGCCGGGCAGCGGTCGCCGATCTGTGAGGAGCCAGGCTGACGGGCCCCACCTCGCCCCTATGGCGAGTGTAGGATCCGTCCAGTAAGTGGCGAGGGGCCTCGCTCGTTTTTTGTTGCGCGCCGGCATCCGTGCAATGTGCAGCGTCGCTGAACTATTCCTCCCGGCATCCCTGCGTTCCGCCAGCTGCATCTGCCCGCTTTAATCTCTCGGCCCCGTCTCCTAAAAATACCCCCCCCCCCCTCCCTCTCTCCGTCCGTCCCGCTGCTCTCGTACAGGAGAAGTCCTTGTGTTCGGGGACCAGGACTGCAGAGGGAGTTCCTAAAGAATTGGGAAGCGGGTGTAGCCGGCAGCAGACGTCCAGTGTTCTGGGATCAGCTTCTGTCTGTTGTTCAGGAGGAGAAACGGTTTGCTTCAGTTCCCGTTAAAAAAACTTTTTTGTCGTTGGAACGATTCAAGTTTTCTTTGCCGTTGATATACAAGCAACGGGTAAGTACATGGGGATAATATACCGAGGAAACCAAAGAGATGAGGATGGGACCCAGAAGTTACGACAACTCCACCGACCTTCTCTTCATGATCTCAAAACCTTTCATTTCTGATACTTGGTCCTAAGTAATAGAATCACGAGTCGTATAGTCTTTTGAATTCTGACACCACAAATCTAAATGATAGATTTTCATAGATTTTTAAGCCAAGAAATCCTTTTAATAAACTAAACCTGAACAAACTTGACGCACAGACATTTTTTGTGTCTTCGATTGCAGAAAAAAAAAAGACTTCCGAGCAAAGTCAAAGTCAGCGTAGACGATCTGTCTCCGTCGTTGGTTCTGTTGTTTTCTGCGAGTCGGGTCTGAGTTCTGCTACAGAGACGCAGTGAAGCGTCCTGCAGCGCCTCTCCACGGGGCTTCTCTGTCTCGGCTCTCTGGTTTCCCTCTAAGACGACACGTCTCAACCAATGAGGCCGTGAAGCTTCCCTGCAAAATCATTTTGTTCCCTCTCCGAGGATTTAACTTCTTCTTCTTCTTCTTCTTTTGTCTCCAGGAGAGGCGTCGGAGGCAGGAAGACGAGGAGCGGCTGGCGAGGGAGACTGAGGAGGAGCGGTTGAAGACGGCCCAGGAGAAGGTGGTTTACAGTTTTTCGATTAAGCAAATTTTTTTCACACTTGGTCTTCCAAACGATAAAAACAAAAAATAAGTTTTTGTTCGCTCTTCTAAATACATATATATTTATATATTTATTTATATATATGGATATTTATTTATATATGTGTATATATATATCTATGATTGTTATAAATCCTTGCATCTAATTAAAATATTGAAATAATAATGCAATCAGTTTCTTGCTGGGCTCGAGGCGTTTTGTTGTCGTTTTCCTTCTCAGCTGCTTCATGTTAAACAATCAATGACCACCGGGGGCGCCCCACCCCTGCGTCTTAACCCTTGTGTTGCCTTCGGGTCAATTTGACCCGATTCAATGTTTCACCCTCCTGTTACCTTTATATTTACTAACATATTTTACCCTTGAGGTCAATATGACCCCAGCTATTAAAATCTCCAGAAAATTATTAGAATTAATATTGTTTTCCAAGTTTAAGTGTGAGGTACTTTATGTTTGACAAACAAACAACAATCAATTGTTTGTTGACTCCCGAAAGAACACCGACATTAAACATTGAATCGGGTCAAAATGACCCGAAGGCGACAGGAGGGTTAAATATTGAATCGGGTCAAAATGACCCGAAGGCAACACAAGGATTAAGACTTCTGCCAAGCGGAGCTGCCGGCCGACGCCTCGCTCTAATGTTCTGGGTGTGATGATGTAATGATGACCTCATTATGGCGCGTTCTGTCGTGACATGTGGAGGGTGGGCTGTAGTCAATATGTCGTTGTCATGGTTTCCGACTAACCCCCGACGGGACGCTGACATTTACGACTTCCTTCCACGTCCTTGTAGATGTAGAGTACTTCCACTCAGAGCCGTACGTGTACAACGATGTACTGCGATGTACTACAACTAGGACTGAGGACGTTAAACCACTTTTACATAAAAATATTCACATGCAAGTATTTTGTCTTGTGCATCATTCATCGTGCTCAGATGTGTTCAGCCTCGGGCGTGATGTCGTGCTTGTAGCCATCAAGTGTATGTAGCCATCAATTATTTAAGGTTTATTTAAAAAATGAGCCAGTGACGCATTAAAAAGTCATCATGGGAGTCGTGTAGCTAGCGTTAGCTTAATGCGCTAACAAGCAACAGCAGAGAAAAGTACCCGGAGTCACTTTAAAGTGACGAAGAGTGTCGATGGCAAAAGGTTTAAGGGTTTAAGGGTTTAAGTCTGAGTGTTGACCTCACTTGATACAATCAGAAAACATTCTGTCCTTTTAGTGTTTCACTTCTTCTTTTGTCCCTCAGAGGAAACACTTGAGGGAGCAGTGGCTCAGTGAGGCTCCGCCCCCCGCGCTCCACAAGCCCACCACAGGGTGAGACACATTTCACCAGCGTCACTCATGTGCACTTGATTCAATCACAATTTTACAAGTGAGACATTCATGATAGAAGGGGGAGGGGGGGGGGGGTCTGCACTCTGCTGGCGCTCCGATAACAGAGACGCTCGGCTCACATTCCTAAAGATATTTTTTTAATTTTTTTAGCGATGACAACAGTGTTTTTGTCACGGATACACTTCTACACCGAGCATGACGAGACCATGTGACAGCTGGTGTGCTGGATCACACACACACACACACACACACACTCATAATGTCGTTATTGTTCTTGGTCCACTGCCCTGCTTCCTTTTAGTTTTCTGTTGACGCACATCTTTTTTGTGTCAGGGAGCGAACCGAAAGCCAAAAGACGGGCGAGGAAGAGGAAGAGGAAGAGGAGGAGGAGGAGGAGGAGGAGGAAGCAGCTGGCACCAGAAGCGAGGAGCAAGAAGAAGACAAAGAATCTGGCAGCGGTTCAGCTGCAGTCCGAACACACAGAGAGGTGAGACGGCCAGATGTTCCTGGAGGACCGTGTGTTCCCCCACAGATGTGCAAACCCTTTAAAATGCTAAACAAATGCAAATTTAAAGACGTATAGTGTAGATAGGCCCAAATATATACATATATATATATATATGTATATATTTGGGTGTTTGAGGCGCTGTGACGGCAGTGGAAGTAAACGCGGCGGTACAAAGATGCAAACTGTATTCGGTTTGGCTTCGTGCCACCAGCAGTCCGATGTTTAAGAAATAAACATGACAGGGAAAACAGGAAAACAATATAACAACCCCGTGCGGCCGGGAGGCGAACGCTTCGAAATTCTGTATCATGATTAAAATATGGACAACGAGCGCGTCCACATAATGATTTCTCACTGCCTGGCTGAACCCACACGGAACCGCACCGCGATCTCGGTGAATAGTCAAATAAATGTCCTCAGGCCTTTCGAGAGATAGAGGGCGAGAAAGAGAGCGAGAGATATTTAAGCTCCGCCCCTTGTTCCGTTTTTACTGCCCGGTCCCGTTTGCAGCCGACAGCGGGACTGAAGCGGCCGTCGGGCTCGGCGGCGCTCCACCTGACGGCGCCGAGCTTCAACTGTTCTCTGGTGACGGCGCCGACATGTTCACCACCCGCGTGTGACCGAGGAGACGCTCACATTGTCCCCCCCCTCTCTCTCTCTCTCTCTCTCTCTCTCTGTCCCGCAGGCCGCCACTGACGAGGACGCGCAAGAAGGTAAAGAAGTCTGCCGGGGGGGGAAAGGTGTGGATGTGTGTACGGGGGGAGGGGGAGGGGCCGCCGTCGCTCTTCCTTGTCTATCCCGTGACTGTTACGCCCGCCCACAATCTATTTCATTTAATTCAGTTTATTTTGTACAGCCCATTATCACACATTTAAACATATGCCTCCGAGGGCTTTACAATCTGTACACATACGGCATCCCTGACCTTTGACCTCACACCGGATCAGGAAAAAGTCCCAAGAAATAGAAAAAACCCTTTCAGGGGGAAAATGTGACGAAACCTTCAGGAGAGAACAGAGGAGGATCCCTCTCCAGGATGGACAGGAGAATAGACGTCATGTGACCAGAAGGAATCATTCCAGGGTGACATAAACATTCAATGAATATAATTTGTAATGGGCATGGATTCTGTCCTGACGGATGATAATTTAATCGAACTGCCGTGGTCCGACTCCAACGTCATTCTGAGAGAAAAACACCACGAGGGGCGGAGTTTATCCAGAAGTCTAAAGTCATGTTAACGCATGAAAGATTCCAGAAGACGAACAGGGCTTTTTACTAAGTTATACTCTTTAAATTGTTCTTTTTTCCCCCGATGACATCTCTAAACTACCGCTTGCTTTGGTCCTGAGGGCCGACTGTCCGCTGGCTAACAGGGTGGCCTGGACCAGCCTCACACTGGACACACACGCACATTAAAAAGACACGTTTGTGGTTCTAGTCCACGTTAACTAGTTATTTGCTCATTCCTATCAAAAGTTATTAAACATTTTTTTACAAACATTACCCTCAACCAGCTATACATGTTGTGTGTTAGTCTGGAATCCTATTTTTCTTTCAACCCAAATATGTTGCTCGGGTGTGAAGGTAAAAGGCAAAATAATGTCATCGGGTCATAAAGTCCTACAAAACATAAGAAAAAAACACAGAAAAACTTGCGGCGGACTCTGATATCAGCGGGTTTCAGTAACCACGGGAACACGGCCGGAGAGAACCGTTAAATATTCAGCAAATAATTACAAAACAAACACGAAATATATTCAGTTTTCAGTTTATTTGTAAAGCCCATTTTCACAAATTACAAATTTGTCTCAGAGTGTATATATGATACATTGAATTTGTTTTCCAGGGATCGAAGAGGTCGAGGGTCTCTTCTCCGTAGAAATGGCCCAACGGATGTTTCACGAAAGTGGGCAAGATGGCCGATCAGGTAAAGCTCTGGAGTTTGTAGTCACCATAACTTCAGTCAGAATTTAGACATCATTCAGTCCGTGTAACACGTGTAAACCGTTAAAGGTCCGACTGCAGCGCTGTGGGATTATCTCACCGAGCAGTTGTGAGCTCCTAGTGACCCAAAGCTCTGGGCCTGACCTTTGACCTCTCACCCTTCATACTGTGATGCGTTCAGGGCACTTTTTCCTGGACTGCTAATGAGTTGAGAATTATTCATTTTTCTGCATCTTCATAATTTCCATTCTGTTCCTCAGTGCTGGGGATGTTGTCGGTGCAGGTGGAGCGAGACCCCAAGACGGGCGCCACCGTCGTCAGGTCGGTGGCGCCCGTCTCCACGCCGACCGGCGCGCCGACGGCGGCGACCGCCGTCTTCGACGACGGCAGGAAGAGCATCCACGCCGTCGGCGCGCCGGGGGGGGAGCTCTCGACCGAAGAGCTCGGGCAGATCCTGAGCGTCGTGGACGGCGTCGGGATGACGGCGCTGCTGGACGACCTCCGGACCGAGGCGACGAGCGCCGACGGCGGCGCCGCAGCTCCGGAGGTACGAGTGGTGTCTTTCTCTTCCCGCCGCGCCGTGGAGGCGGAGCTCGGGGTGGAGGAGCGCTTTGCAAGTGTGGCACACGAGGAGCATAAAAAAGAGGGCGGGGCCACCGCGGCGGTCGCGGGAGAAGTGGGCGACGTGGAGGATCTGCGGTTGGACGAGGGCCCGGTCACGCTCGTGTTCCTGGGTTACACGGACGGCGACCAGGAAGACGGGCGCGAGGAAAACGGCGGCATGCTGACCGCCGAGCGCGTCATCATCACCGAGGAGGGAGAGGAACGCGTCGTGGGGCCCGAAACGCCGGAGGCAAAAGAGTCCCGGGTGTTTCAGGACATCCCGCTGGACGGAGACGGAAACGGGGCCGGGGCGGGAGACCGGGGAGACGAAGGTGGCGACGGCCGGCAGAACTCGTCTTCACCCACTAGAGCCACGGCCAAGAGCAAGAGCTGTCAGTGTTGCTCTGTGATGTGAGAGACGCTCGGTGCGGCACCCCCACTCGGTGAGGTCATCAACACTCGGTGAGGTCATCAACACTCGGTGAGGTCATCAACACTCGGTGAGGTCATCAACACCCGGTGAGGTCATCAACACTCGGTGAGGTCATCAACACTCGGTGAGGTCATCAACACTCGGTGAGGTCAACACCCGGTGAGGTCATCAACACCCGGTGAGGTCATCACGCCCATCGCCACATTGACCAAAGAGAGAGAGTTCCATGTTTGTGGGTCTTTTTAAAGCCGCTCTGAGCTGCAGTCCACTGCCTCCCTCTAGTGGACAAAGGAGGTATTTCTTCTCTAAACGTCTCTGTCCCTGAGGATTTGTTCTGTGCCTCTCCAGCCAAAACGTTTCCATATGTTTCGCTGTTTGTTTTGCTTAATGGATGTAAAGCCAGAGACAGAAGGATCTTCAGTAATTACGGAGCGATTCGTTGTGTCTAATGTTTTCCGAGACGTGAAAATGTAACGGAAGGAAAACCGAGCGATATTTGTAACGACATCCGTTGAACCTTTTGAAGTTCTACTCGGGCCTTTAAATGTTTTGGAGGATTTGGGGGTTTTAATGTCATGGGAGGGGTTCATATTCTACCAATAAACATTAATTTAACACGTTGAGTTTCTTCTACTCCGTCAGGATCCTCGAACTAATGGTTCGACATTTTTGGGGAAACTGGTGCAGCTTCAGGCTCCGGTGTTCACGGTCCAACTGTTCCCTTTAGATCGGACTAGTCAGGCCTTTACACATGCATTGAGGGGTTTGATATTCCTCCACCACAGTTATGTTCTCAGCCTTGTGGGGAAAAATTTGAAACTGCATTTAGGCATTTAAGCAAAAATGTGGGAAACGGAGATGACACCGACTTCCCAGATGTTTCATTTCCGGTTGAATATCCCTGGAGGAGCGTCTCCACATCGTTGTGTCTGCTACAGAGCAACTGTTTGCTCGGTGTTCACTGTCATTTGTTATTACATTTTTCATTACAGTGGATGTTTAGTGGAATATACGAGGATAAAAGTGAATAGAATTCGTACATGTTCTCCAATTTCCTTAAAATCACACGTCAAATTCGAACTGTACTCCTCAAATTTGCACCCAAAAAAAGCTGCGTTTCCAAATCTCATCACAAATCAACAACCCGGAGTTCACTAGACGTACACACTCTGCCGGTTGGACAGCGGAACCGACGCAGCGTGAATCCCCACAACGCCGCCGCGGGTCACCTGACCAGCTTGTGTCTGCTCACGTGGCCCAGAGGTCAGGGAGGTGCTCCACGTCGATGCATCGTATTCATATTTCCACCGGGCTTCGTCCAGGAGGAGACGGCGGTCAGGTGGGTCTCGCTCTCTCTTCATTTTTGACGTTATGCGATGATATGATTATCAACTATTAAGAGGAAATCTTCATCCGGTTGGAGCAAAAAAAGACAAAAATACAGTTTAAACATATCATTTTATTTATTATGTCAGAATATTTATATCCAATGCAGCCGCTTGGGCCCAAACACTGGATAATGGAGTCATGGAACCTTAAGTTGGTGAATATTTTAATATTTTTGAACGGCATTCTTCATAACAACATAAACAGGTTAGGCCCATTAAGGCGCATGAATATATCCTGTAGCTTGAGCTCTTTGCACAACGTGCTGCTGCTGTCGGTAATCCTGGAGCGCAGTGTGGCGGCCATTAAGCCCTGAATGCAGGTGTAAATATAGACTCATAGATTTAAACCCGCAGCTCAGGGAGCCATGTGACACCGGGATGATATTCATAATAATGGGAGAACATATTTTGACACAGAGCTGTGCGAGTTCACAAAGCGGGTCTGATGAAGGAGGATCACAGACCCCTGAGGGTCACCGTGGCCCAACGGGCCCAATGGACTTGTGGGAAAGCAGGCGAACTGGAGACATGATGAGAACCTCTGGCAGAACAAGCAAAGCCGATTACGCTTTAACTTTGTCAGCAGAATTGGCTGCGAGGTCACAGTGGAATCTAAATATTGTAGTGTGTGTGCGTCCATGAGAGCAAAAGAAAAGGACAACATGGAGCACTGATAAAAACGTGACTTACTGGAGGTCATAACCTCCACAGGAACCCCTCTCAGATGGGTCCTGGTCTATAATCTGATCTCAATCCTTTCTTACTGGGTGCCTCTGTGTCAGAAAACTAGTTTCAAGACCTTCAGTTTTACCATCAAACATGGCACCAGATGGCAAACCTGTACTCATTGCATAGGGGGGGGGGGGACCCCCTTACAGTGGCCATGCCCTGTAGACTGTAGCAGTCACGGGATATGATAAGAAGATAGACTAATATGATCTAAAATGAAAATCACGTCAAGTTTTGTAAACTTAACTTAGTTATTATCACTAGATGATAATTAAGCTTCTAGTCATACAACAATAATTGATTATCAACTTGATTATCGTGTCTTTCAATTTAAAGGGGAAGAGCGGAAAAATACCTTGTGCGTGTGCTTCAAAGGCTTGTAACCATGGAAACGACAGAACCCCGGCCCAGCCCTCAAGGTCCGGTGTCCCGAGACGATTGTGGCCTGTGGATGAAGATGGACCCCGACCCCGTGACGGGGAGCCCATTGGGGAACCGTAGAGAGGAGCCCCAAGATGAGCCCAGAGCCCGCCCCCCTGGAGCGATCCCGAGGTACGACAGTGTGATGGACGACGAGGTCTTCATCCCGCCTCCTCCAACCCACACGGCTCCTGTTCTGGCTGCAGAGGGCAGCGCAGATGCTCAGGTGAACGATTCCAGCGTGACTCTTACAAACGAGGCGGCTGGAGCCACGGAGGCTGAAGATAATCCCGGTGGCTTAGACTGGCGCAGCGGGGAGAGGCGGTCAATGGCAACACGGGACGAGGCGGATGAAGTGATCGTGAGCACAGAGCAGACTTCTACTGCGTCTATGGACGCCACGTCTCTCTCTAAAGACGCCATTCTGCCTGGAGATCAAGAGCACACATCCATGGAGGATGCTGGTTCTGATCCAACCGGAACACACCACGAGGGGGACGGAGAGTCGGATGGAAAACCTGAGGATGTTGGGATTTTGAGCGGGGAAACTTGCAGGGAAAGTGAGGCACAAAAGAACAATTACCCAAAAGAGGAACCTTCAGGAAACTCTGAACATGACACGCATTTTGACGAAGCGGGAGAATCGGAGCTCTGCAAAGCCGACGAACACACCGTGGACGGAGCGATCGGTCAGCCCCGGGTACAAGATGTCCCAGCAGGGGAGTCCAATAGTGATGAAGAGCACGTTGACACCAGATCTTTGAATTACACCCTCACAAAGTCCAGCTGGGTGAGGAGAGAGAGCGGCACCGGCGAGGCGCGAGTGTCCCGACTCTCCTTCTCCGGCGGCGCCGAAGAGATGGCGCCGCAGGGAGACGGGGGCCGGAGGATATCGATCGGTATCCAACAAGGCGAGCAACTGCTTCAACGTCTGCAACTGGTGCAGCTGCGTCAGGATGTCGGTACGCCGGAGAGCCCTCAAGACGCCGAGCAGGACGCCCAGGAGACGAGAGGCGAGAGGCTCGGGACGGAGGTAGACGAGGGAGCCGGGACGAAGGTAGACGAAGGAGCCGGGACGGAGGTAGACGAGGGAGTCGGGATGGACCTGATGGCAAAGACGGAAAAGAATGAGGGAAAAGACGTCGAAGCGAAGGCAAGAAGGTCTTCATCAACGACGCCCGAAGAGTCTGAGCCTCGCGAGAGAGACTCTGATGGCCATCGAGTGCCTGCAGACTTGCCTCAGATGGACCCCAATGAAACATCCTCCACCCAAATGCTCTTTCTCTCCTTCCGCCGCCGACTCTCGGTCGACGAGACCTGCGTTGAGAGGCAGGTCCTCCAGGAAGACCGGCACCTGCAGAGAGTCGGAGGTGTCGTCAACGTCGCAGACGATCCGGATGTGCTGGAGATCCCCTTCAAGAACTATATTTTTCTTGAGCCCTTCCCCGCCAACGAGGGCCCGGACCGGCGCGGCGGCGGCGAATGGCCTTTCTCCGAGCGCAAGATGAAGAAGGAGATAAGTCAGGAGACTCAGAGGGAGCTGGTGCTGTTCAACCAGGGGAAGATCCCGGGGGAGTACAGCAAAGGAGAGGACCACCAGTTAAAGGAGACCAAACTGCTCTTCGAGGGGTTCCAGAAGGAGAACGTGGAGGGTCCCACCCGGCACCGGAAGCCCCTTCCGAAAGGTCGGGTTTACCCGTCGGTGCTGGAGCTCAAAGTTTGCTCTTTTTCCAGAGCGCATTCCTTCAGGCTGTATCGAGAGACCGAGACACGCGCGGATACCGTAAGACCGACGACCCCGACGGGTTCCCGAGACGCGACGCCTCCGTCTCTCTGCGTAAAACGAGACAAACCGGCACACCAGTGCAGAAGCATGGACTCCATCAGCACCAGCGTCTCTACCGGGGATACCAGGAGGGAATCTGGGGAGGGAATCACGCCGCAGGAGTCTCCCGTCCTCAGGGGAAACCCCTTCTTCAAGTTGAGGCCGGCCCTCGGCCTGAAGCCGGAGGTAGAGAAGGACATCCGGGAGGCCAAAGAAAGAGAAGAGGAGCTGCAGCGACAGCGACGAACGCTGTACGGCGAGAACCGGCGGAGCGGCGGAGTCGGGGAGACGTCACGGGACAAACCAGCGCTGGTGCCAGGTTAGTCTGGAATATGAAGCTCTCACCAGTACCACTAGATACATCTCATGCACTATATGTAGTATAGCACTCAAGGGGCGCATTACTACAAAATCAAGTACTTTCACCAAAAATACAAAAAGTGCTGTTGTTCCTTTTCGATGACTTTGTACTTGGATGCATAACTTTTACTTGCAATGAAGTATTCTAAAGTAAGTAAGTTAAGTTTGTTTATATTGGACTCCATCACAGACAGTGTCACAAAGTGTGGTACAGTAGTCAATTAAAACAATTTGGCAATAACGAAGGCCAAAACTCGTCAATGGTTAAAAGAGCAAATACACTGTAAAAGATGGTGCAATAAAATAAATAAACAGAAGATCAAAAGCAGACCATAGAATATTCAAATCAACCCAACGCCAGTGTAAACAGACATGTTTTGAGATGGCGTTCCACCCCTGACCATGAACACGTGTATTCTGTGCGTGACTTGTATCTTGAGGTCATACATAAAGGTGAAATTGCACAATGTTTTAATGTCTAAATTAAGAATATTTCACCGAAACCCAATTTGATCATTCGGATTAACAACACTGACAGTGCCATGAAGACACGAGTGGAAAATACTATATTACTCATATTACTAATATTTCCATCAGACTGTTCAGATGCATCATGGGGAAAAAAACATGCACGTCCAATAAGTCATTTAGATCTTTATTCATTGCACATCGCTCGGCCTTCTGAGCACTTTAATGAGTGCCTCCACACATCAGCGTCACGCGGCGTTATCCAAGGAGTCTTATCGACAACTTAGTGTCACCCTGTCACAAGCGGTTAAGGGCGAGTCACTCTGGCGGTTAAGGGAGAGTCACTCTGGCGGCGGCCTGATGGGAGTCAGCAGATGCCGGTGGGCTGAGCGGCAACGTGGAGGCTATTCGGTCCGCACTGCAGCTCGAGCCCGGGGTCGCTCTAGTTCGGTTACAGAGTTGTGTGAATACAAATGACTTCAGACAGTTGCGAGGTTGTGTGTGTGTGTGTGTGTGTGTGTGTGTGTGTGTGTGTGTGTGTGTGTGTGTGTGTGTGTGTGTGTGTGTGTGTGTGTGTGTGTGTGTGTGTGTGTGTGTGTGTGTGTGTGTGTGTGTGTGTGCAGTTATTTGTCTATATATGCATGGCAGGAGCGCTCGGGGGGGGGGGGTGGGCAGGCAGGCGTCAGTGAGTGTTGTCATGACATAGCACAGAGTTAGCGGCTGGATAATGATGCGTGGGGTTAACTCGAGGTGAGGATGATGAGGCTGCATGCGACGGCAACACAATATGTCTGGGGGTGAAACTGGGCTAAACTAAAGGAAATGACTCCCGCTAAAGGTCAAATAAGCTGCGGCGTGTTATCCTAACCAGCCGTGACACAGCACTGGAGGAGAATGTATAACCCAACATACACTGAGGACGTTTTTCCCACAGTTTTGACACGACACAGAAAAATGTGCACACCTAGATGTTGCCTTTTCTCTAAAATTGTTCATATCGCTACTATTTTCTAAACTGACCGATTATTTTGGGCTGAAGAGACAACTGTTGCTGGCTATCCACTGTAGCTATAGGAAACTAATTATGCAAATCTTTTTTCTTTTCTTTTTTGGTGAAAAAATATCGGAAATGACAAAAAAAGAAAAAAAAGACAAAAGTACAAAATAAAGTCTATTAATAGGGGGTCACCAATCGCTCTTTACTATTTTTTATCCATTCTTTTCGGCTCAGCTGAAAACATTAACCATCTTTTCCTTTGTTTACAATCCATTTTCCCCAGTGTTTTTCATGGGACCCTTTGATCTGTAGAAAGAGTATATTTTGGAGTTGGTGATGTATTGTGTGAACCATGCGAGCAAGGGCCAAATTCCAGAGAAAACAGGATTCCCGGGAATACATGCCCAAACATTTTCCTGTTTCACGATAAAACCGGGAAAAAGTAGTTACGTTCTCGACGTTAACGAAAAAAAGGCTGATTCATATCAAATATAGGTATCACCACAGAAATATGCAAGTTCTCTAAGAATGGCTGCGATCAGCTTTGGCGGCCGCGGCACAGAGGCAACGATGTGAGTTTAGCTAACGTTGCTGGAGCGTAAACTTTCCCCAGATCCAATAGAGCGGGACTGAGGCGCCGATGTTAGCCTCCACTCAGAGAGAGGAGAACCCAGGACCTCCAAACGGTTGAGGAAGTCCACACGGTGTCGTTTTAAATAACATTTAACAAATAACTAAATAATGTAGTACGAAACGGCCTCGGTAGCTAACGCGCAGGTCGCTACTGTCGGTGATAAGCTAGCTAGCGGCTACCGGTTGCTGCTTACGTTGGAGCAGACTAACAGCAACAGATTAGTCTGATTCAATTTGTGAAATCCTTAATAGTTTAATGAACAGTCGACGCCGGAGGTCCAATCCCTTTATAATGTCCTGATCCTTGTTTTCTGTGCTTCAGACGTCAGGAAACAGTCGCGGGGGAAGCTGGAACGCGTTTGGCCGCCGCCCGCCAAGAAAGACCAGACGAGGACGAAGCAGCCGGCACAGGTGAGAGCTCGGCCTCGTTACTGAACACACCGAGGACAAAGTCTTCCGCTGTGTCGTCACGAATTAAAGGAAACACGACACGCTGTTGTTGTTTTTTCTCGTCGACCGGAGAATATTGAAGAAAATGAAAATGAAGAAGAAAATTTGAGAGACTCAGCATTTGATAAGAATACAAAGTTTATTCTACAAGATACAGGTCAAAAACAGACGCCTAGAGCGACTGGAGACTTTCAGGAGCCGAATTGAGAAAATCCAAAGATATGGCATTTTGCTCCAGATTATATACAAGGAAGAAAAGAGGCGTTTATGTTAAAATCTATAGGCCGGCCACCTCAGTTGGGAGGGCTTCGAGCGGGCTTCTAGCCCCCACCCCCCATGATCATCTTCTACACAAAAGGCCCCTCGCCACAGAAACCTTGTGAACCTCTGGGCTCAGTTTCCTCCGACCTACTGATTTTGATACCTGACATCTTGTGTAGTGGAAATTGCACGACACTGTAATTGAGGCTTTTTCTTTGGACATTAGATCGGACGCGTTCTCACGTGTCGTCTATATTACACATGCGTGCAATACGAGTGTTTCGCAATTATTCTCAAACTCAAGACGAGGGATAACCTGCCGCTCTAAATCTGTCTCGTCTCACAGCAGGAGCCAAAGGTTCCCCGAGCGGGAGGTCAGAGGGCTCCTCTGTGGCAGCGCTGGGAGTCGGGCCTGATCAACGGGAAGACGGCCAAGGAAAAGAACTGACGATGGCCGCCGGGACGCCTTCGCCACGGCGAATAGAATATCAACGATCTGCAAAGCTAGAGTTGCTCACGTCCAACGTTAATCAATATAAGCAGTAATCCTGAAGTTCCGGCTTTAAAAGCTATTTTTCTATCTTCCACTTCTGTATCAGCAAGAGTCGAATATCCGTTTTGATATTTTTAAAAGGCTAGTTCTATTCATCACATAAATAAAGCAACCGTATCACTTCGGCCATGCTTTGATGTCGTTTTCTATTTTTCGTTCTCCGGAAAAACTAAATTCATTATTTTTCCCATAGCAGATTTCCATTTGATCGTTTACTTTGAGATTTTAATTAATTAATAAAAAGAGCTCTGTAGTAAAAAAATGGATTCCACATATTCACACATTGGTTAGTTATTATTTCCCTAAATCATCACAATTATCTGGAATGAATTTTTTTACCATGCTCACAGTGACTAAGTAAAAAACTAACTCTATATACATTTATAATTCACAGTTAAGACATTAAAGGGACACTTATATTACACGGTAAATAATGCTTAGCGAGTAAAACATTTTTAAAAACAGCTGTTCAACATCACACCCCTTGTGGCTGTGAAGGGAACTTTCTACTGTCTCCGAAAATGACCCCTTTTGGGCTTGGAGTTGACAAACAGACTGTGGTTGAGGGGGTGGAGTTTCAAAGATAAGGGTCTTTATTGGGTAGGGATTGTATTACAGAAGACACAGTGCGGTTGCATTATGGGAAATGTAGGTGATTTTGAGTCTTGACCCACATGAGGTAACAAAAATGAAGGAAATCTCTCGATAATGCTTTCATTCTTTCCCAAGTGGATACTCACTGCCGGGCTAAATATAATTTTCCACGGAGACGACAATCTTAAACCTTCAGATGAGGAAGCAGGAGCAGAGTTGTAGTCTCACCTGCTCTTCCATTGGAGCAGTTACTCACCCACAGCTCTATAGAACAGCCACTTCAATTAACTAAAGCAAAAATAACCAGAAGAGGAGTCGTACAAAATAACCTCATAAAGGTTAACACCACTATTTCAGCTATTTCACTATTTAAATGTGGACTCCTAAATATTAGATCTCTGTCATCTAAAGCTGTATTAGTCAATGATTTAATATCAGATAATCACATTGATTTATGTTGTCTAACTGAAACCTGGCTGAGCCATGAAGAATATGTCTGCCTGAATGAATCGACTCCTCCAAGTCATATTAATACTCACATTCCTCGAGGCACCGGTCGAGGAGGTGGAGTAGCAGCCATCTTTGACTCTAGCCTATTAATAAACCCTAAACCTAAACTAAACTACAACTCATTTGAAAGCCTTGTTCTTAGTCTTTCATCCAACCTGGAAAACATTACAGCCAATTATATTTGTTATATACCGGCCACCAGGTCCATATTCAGAATAGTCCTTACAACTGATAAAGTTATTATTGTAGGATATTTTAATATTCATGTGGATGCTGATGGTGATTGCCTTAGTGCTGCACATTGGCATTGACATTGAGGAGGTCTATACAAAATAAACTGAATTGAATTAAATGTACGTATAAACGTACATTTATATTCTACTCCATCCCATGTTAGTGTCTACATATAGAGATCTTCATCTAACATCTTTTAGAATAGACATCAGAGTCCATGATGCCGCATCGTGTCACGTCTTTGTGAATTATAATTTGTCCAGAGGCTTTGGCTGATTTCCATTTTTTTGCCATGAAAAATCTAAATTAATACAAACTTAAATCTTCATATTCCTTCTTATTTATATGTGGACACACAGTTCATCCTCCTTGGATGGCTGTGAAGATAAGTCTACCACCAGAGGGCGGTGTTGCCTCAATAACCCAGTCTTCACAACCCAGTGTGTAGTTATGGATATGGATATTGGCTTTCCCATTGGGGATTAGAACATAACATCCCAAAAAAACAGGACAGTAAACACCAGGTGTTTTAACTTCTCAACTGACACACGACACCACTTTATCCAGATATATTCAGTGTGTTCTTCTGCTCAGGGCATTACGTAGACGTCCGTTCACAGGAGTTATGTAACCTTTGTAATTGGTCCCTTGATGACTAACTGACTTCACTAGAAGTCGTATCGGTTCCATAAACAGGATGAAGACGGGAAAAAGCCCAGAGCACATCTGCGCCATGTTCTTCAATATCATGCCGGGTGGTCATTGAGTCATGAAGTGATGTCGCTGCTGGAGAGAAACATGTAAGAGAAATAGGACAGATGATGATGATGATGATGATGGTTGACTCAATTCCTGCTCCCATCACCAGGGAGCTCCCACTTAAAAGTAAACCCTTCCGAGGTCTCACTCAGGAGTCTCGTGTAGTTTGGGAACACAGAAACCAGAATGGATGTACGTTAGCTCCACGTTAGCTCCACGTTAGCTCCTCGTTAGCTCCTTATTAGCTCCACGTTAGCTCCTTGTTGGCTCCACGTTAGCTCCTCGTTAGCTCCACGTTAGCTCCTCGTTAGCTCCACGTTAGCTCCACATTAGCTCCACGTGTGACGCTCCAGCTGTAACAACGGAGCAGCAGCAGCAGGGAGGCTGAAACCGTGAGTAGAAACAGAATAAACGGTAACGCATAAATGGTTGAAATGATTTGCTTGCAGTACGCCAATGTTAAAATAAGCTATAAAAAAGTTTGAATAATAAACATAACAAAGAATGAATGAATAGCAGAAGTTATCTCAAGTTCTAGTCGTTTATTTCTCTAATAACACAAAGAGCATTCTGGAGTCTCAGGCCCCGCCAACAATGCTAATAAAATATATGTTATATAAATAAATGTTAAATATTTGTACAAACATAAATACACACATTTAAGTATATATACACACATATATACACACACACGTATATATATAAACATATACACAGACACACACATATATATATATATGTATATAAATATGTGGGGGTGTATAAACATACACACAGAGTGTATCCTCTCATTCTGAGGAGGTGAAGTTGCTCCTTAGATAACTGAAGGAAGTGAATGAATAAACGTTGTGTAGAGGGTGTGTGAGGTCAGGACACAATAAACTGACCTCAGACGGCCTGCTGAGTTGGGCCATTGTCCTCAACACACACTCATACACACACACACCCTCCCCACTCGTCTGGCACGATGACAACTCGATTGCCTGATCCCACATTACAACAGTCAACATTAATGTGAAGAAGAGGAGCCCGAGAAGATGAAGAGTGTTTGTGTGAATGCTTCAGCTCCTCTGAGTCTCATTGGCTCGTTCTCTTTCCAAAGCTTCTGGGTTGAACTGGCATCACTTACACTTTATATATTTTAAATATTGTTTTTCTTTTATGGAACTGAAGCAAATTATCAATTTCCTTCAGGCTTTGGAAACATCTGTGGAGTCAAACATCATGTGGGTGATGAAGACGCTGGGCGGGGCGAGAGAGTTCACAACCACACACTGAAGGACTCCACTGTGTGCGTACCTCCACATATCTGACCCTCACAGACTCTACATGTGAGATAAATATGCAGATTTCATGCATTATTTATGTTATCAACATTGGATGTGTTGTGTTTAACATGTATGATGAGGAAGAAGAGCAAATATAGGATTGACCAAAGATTCCAGTCATAAAACTCACTTATTCTGCACATATAAAGACTTCTTTGGTTTAACTAGTGGGTGCTAAAACATAAATAAAGAAGGAAAAAGTACGGGAGGGAGCTTTTTAATGTTTGTATCAGAATGTTCGGCTTGTGAAAAAAGTGTCCTACAGTTATTTTTGGTCAATATGGAGCAGTTTGTGTTCACGTTTCTCCTATTGGAGGACCTTTCCCAAAAGGGGGCGGGGCAGTGCTTCTCCCATTGGAGGACCTTTCCCAAAAGGGGACTCTGAGTTATGAAACACTTCTTCTTCTATAAAGATGTTATTGATGTCAAACTAACTGAACCTCTGTTTCTTTTCTTCTTCTTTTCTTCCAGTCTGGCGACTGAGCCGAAGATCAGATTTAGCTAATTCAGAAAAAACGGATTTATTGAAACTTGACGGACGGTGTAGATCGGGATATCGATATAAAGGTGCTTTAGCATTTCTATTCACTTTTCTTGAAGTCAAGCAGTAGTTTGAATGATTTTTCTTTATGTTTGCTGCCTTAAATAAGGTCTGTGGTTTAAGACTGATGAGATTTTAACGTCCATCACATAAAACATGTCAAAATACCCCCCAGGTGAATTGTGAAGCTTTTACATGTCTTAAGAGGTTAAATGAGTCAGAAGGGGGCGGGGCAGTGCTTCTCCTATTGGAGGACCTTTCTCAAAAGGGGGCGGGGCAGTGTCGAAACCCACGTGACCCAAAAACTGTAAAGCGAGCCCTTGGTGTCTCAAGTCTGAACCCTCTCTGGAACCGCCCTTGCAAAGATGCACCGCGTTGTTCTTGTAAACCAATCAGAGCAGACTGGGCTCCGGGAGGGAGGGGCCTTAAAGAGACAGGCGCTGAAACGGAAGATGAAGGTACGTATATATTCAGACGGAGAGGACAAGAAGAGTTTTTTCATTTACTTTAATGGTAAAAAACTCAAAATCTTTCTTGTGCTGTCTGTCTAGAATGTATTAGAAACCCAAAAATCAAGCATTGACCAGGAAATGAGCATGATGTGTCCCTTTTAAAGCAAAAGCTGTATACGTGGTGAGGGTGTCAGGGTGTACATGCCAGCTAACTTATTGTATTCAATCTATAATAGTTGAGCAGCTTGGAACTATGTGGGTGAGGGGGGTCTTAGATACTTAAATATCTAACCCCCCCCCCCCCCACACACACACACACACACCTCAGTCCCTTGACCGCTGGCCTGGGCGGTCGGCTTTGAGCATCGGTTCACTTCGGGTGAAGCTATTTCAACTGTTCAAAGACTCTTTTTGCACGGCCTCCCTTGTGGCTGCTGCAGAACGGCCTCCCGCTCTATTTTCGGGGATTTAAAGGAGAAATAGATATGTTTCGCTCGACTCTCCAGAAAATGCGCTGCGCGGGACTGAGGATGACTCCATCCCCAGTTCTGCATTATATAAGAACTAAAAAGTGAAGATGAAAAAGGTGAACCATAAAAGGAATCCTCCCATGAGACCCATGAGACTCTGTGCTGGGGGGGGGGGGGGGGGGGGCTGTGCTTGGAACCAATTACTCAATATTTTTGCTTATGAAAATCGTAAATAAATGAAGATTACTTGCGATCAAAATTAGAAGAGGACAACAACAAAAAACCAGGCATATTTCCTGTAACAGGACCCTGTGTTACTGTAAACGGTGTTTCCTTAGACAAGCCAATCAAGAGCCCAAATTAGAGCCCCGTTCTATTTTAATTGGAGGCGTCTGTGAATGTTTCATGATCGTGTTTTAATATTTAGACATAAATTCTTTCGCAGAGCCGCCGGACTTTCCTGCAGGTCATTAGGCCTCTGCTTCGCTCCACGGGGATTTGGAGAAGGAGATACGGTGAGCTTCCGTGAGCAGAAAAGGGATCTTAAGAAACCTGACGCAGTGGGTCATCGGAGCATGAGACGGGCCGACGCCCTCCTCCGAGTTATGAAACGCTTCTTCTTCTATAAAGATGATATTGATGTCAAACTAACTGAACCTCTGTTTCTTTTCTTCTTCTTTTCTTCCAGTCTGGCGACTGAGCCGAAGATCAGATTTAGCTGATTCTGAAAAAACGGATTTATGGAAACTTGACGGACGGTGTAGATCGGGATATCGATATAAAGTTGCTTTAGCATTTCTATTCAATTTTCTTGAAGTCAAGCAGTAGTTTGAATGATTTTTCTTTATGTTTGCTGCCTTAAATAAGGTCTGTGGTTTAAGATGAGATTTTAACGTCCATCACATAAAACATGTCAAAATACCCCCCGGGTGAATTGTGAAGCTTTTACATGTCTTATAGGTGAAATGAGTCAGAACACCAAACACTACTCCTCCGCCTTTAGCTTCGTGGTGGTGACATGAAGCCATGGGACCACGGTTTTGTTCTTTTACAGCCTAAAATTGATTATCATCAACTTGTGTTCGTCGCGGAGTTTATTTGCCACAATAATCCAAAATCCAATAAAAAAATGCCAATGACACACAGGGTCGGCCTCAAAAAATGCGTTGCCCGCTGGAGGCCTCTATTGCCTCAACACGGCTCTCAGCTAGCAGCTGACGGAGCTAGCAGCTGATGGAGCTAGTCGCTAATATAGCTAGCAGCTAACGGAGCTGGCAGCTAATGGAGCAAGTAGCTGACGGAGCTAACCGCTAATATAGCTAGCTGCTAACGGAGTTAGCAGCTAACGGAGTTAGCAGCCAACAGAGCTTGCAGCGCTAACAGTGCAAATAACAGCAACAGTACCGACGGAGCTAACCGTTTTGACCTAAGGAAGAACGGGGTGGGCGGGGCACTGATATCAAATACGTAGATACAGTTATTAAACTGTTAAACTGTCCAAAGCACACCCTGTCCAAACTCTTCCCTTTGGTATTCATCAAATTGTGAATTAACCAATTCCTCAGGAACATTATGCAACATTGTGAAATAATGGTCCTGCCATGTACCGTTGGTGAACTCTGCTCCTGGCAGCAGGAAGTACGAGGTCATAAAGCGCTCGGCAGTTTCCATGGCTGACTCAACATTTGCGCAGCGCGACTCTCGTGACCTTCAGTCCAGGAAGTGGTAATCCTAATAAAAGCTTAATTAACTGATTCATTTGTAAAGCGATCGTCATTCAGATTAATTTGGCGTTGATTCCTCCGAGTTTCAT
This sequence comes from Pseudoliparis swirei, assembly GCF_029220125.1. NCBI lineage: Eukaryota > Metazoa > Chordata > Actinopteri > Perciformes > Liparidae > Pseudoliparis > Pseudoliparis swirei. The sequence goes on along the minus strand of NC_079410.1, from coordinate 16,841,515 downwards.
TCTCTGTGATAAATGACTCAGATTTCTTTCCTTCTATTGAGCTCAGGGTGTTTTGGTCTCAGTCATGATTTTATTCTTGATATATATCTCATTTGCTGTTCGTTTAATGATGAAAACCGATGGTTGAACTTAATCTGGCCTGCTCAGAGTTGGTTCAGTGAAGATGGCAACAACGGTTCGGGAACCTTCGAAGGAGGCGCTACGAACTGAGTGCTACGTAGCGCAGGGCTCTAAAAGTTTGGTAATATATGGATCTGGAGGTGAAAGATGCACCAAGTAAAGATGTATAATTATGTGTAGACAACAAAGTATCGGGGACTGAAGACCTTTTGGCTTTTTGGCCTCAAAGAGCTTTTATATAGGTTTTTCAGGGCTTTAGCTTTTGGGGGGGTATTAGGCTTTTTAGCTTGTTGGTCATTTGACTTATTTATGCTTTTCTAGGGTTTCTGACCTTTTTGAGGGTTTTTACCTCGTCTTTTAAAATCCTAAAAATGGTTTATTTTCTCATTTTTGTATTTTGTAACCATGTACCAGCGTACAGTATTGGTAAACAGAGAAGCTGTAGACCATTCCACCCGTAACGTATATTCATATCTGTTCACTTCCCTACAGTCCACCTTGTTGCTGCCACAACAAGAATCACTAAAGGAAGACAAACCAAAGTACAGGAGACACGAGAGTCCCGTTGGAAGGTGGCTCTGGACTCTTGTGTCTCCTGTACTTTGGTTTGTCTTCCTTTAGTGATCTAAAGACAAACCAAAGTACAGGAGACACGAGAGTCCCGTTGGAAGGTGGCTCTGGATGTCATCTTCGCTTCACTCCATGCCAAACTGCTTTCAGACGGCGGGAGAGATTATTGAAACAAAACACAATGATGACTCACGCCAGAAACATGTGTCCATATTCAAGCAGCAGAAGAAGCAAGAAGAAGAAGAAGACATTTATTGTAAATGAGGATCAAATGCGATGGCTGAGGTTCAGCCAGAATCAGACCCGCTGCCCCGGGTGACCCCGAGCCACCGCCATGCTGGAATAAGCCAAGTGGAAACTGGGCCACCTATATCTGTTTCACCCTCTGATTACGGACAGATTACGCAACCGGCGCGGCGTGCTTTACATAACCAGCAACGGCCACACGCTCTCTCATGCTCCCTTTGTTTTCAACTTGAATTGTTCAGTAGCCGCCGGCCCCCGCTGACGTCTAATCAGACGAGTTACGACATCCTCCCGCTCGGCTTTCTGCTCCGAGCTGCAGCTGCACGGTGACAGCGAACCTGAATGAGACGGATGGGGTTGTTTACGCCAGCAGAATAGAAGCTTCTGTGGGGGGGGGGGGGGGGTTGCTCATTGAGTTATGCTGATAACATTGTGCCGTTGAGATGAATTTTTTAGTAACGCGGACAAAACAAACGCTGAGAGAGCACCGAGGGGAACATCTTAAATCTTTGAAGTACAGTTTTATAAACTTGCTTTTTATTGTTTTGGCTACAGTCCAATTCACATCTTAAGGGCTGGAGGAAAAGGAGGAGGGTGGGGTGGGGGGGGGGGGTGTATTGTTTTGCCATCATAGACGATAAGGAGTCGTGACTTGTCTGGCATTTTGCAACCAGAAGGAGAGAGGGCGAGTGCAATCACTGGCACCGACAACTCAGTGGCAAGTCTGTGGCAAGTGCCGCTCGGTGCCAGGACTCAGCGGCGTGTTTGCGACGAGTCGCTGGCAGCAACACTCAAGTGGCAGGACGGCAGCAAGCGAACGACACTCGCCGAGAAGCTGTGGGTGGAACAACCATTGTTGTTACGACAGATCAGCTGCCGTTTATCAGTTTTATGATCATAGAATGGAGAAGCTGCGGGTTTTTTCTTTTGTCATTGCCTAAGTGTACAAATAGATAATGTATTTTTTTAGACTTACAATATGCAATACGATATTGCTGTACAATACTGCTGTACCATATTGAATATTGTTTTGCTACTACTACGTTTCACTTCGTAATATATAACACTTATATACCATGATATGTATAATGTACCCGCCTTTCTTTAATAATAAAAATATATATAATTAATTTTTTTACCATGTCATACTGTTATAACTCCATGAAATTCTACTTTGAGGAGATGCCACTGTTAGTCTAAAGTTTAAGCACTGGCACTCAGTGACACTTGCCAGCAGATGCCGCAGCTAGTCAAAAAGTGCCACTACTAGTTAAAAGGTGCCACAGCTAGTCAAAAAGTGCCAGCAGACGGAGGATCAGCCAGGCGCGTCTGAGGCATGTCTTCGCAGTGACGAGTCTGCGACGACTCAGTGACAAGCTCCATTGAAGTGCCTGGACAGCGGAATAAATCACTTTCATGATCACAGAATGGAGGAGCTGCGGTTTAGCTAGATACACAGATGGATATATATATATAATTAGTGTCTTTTTGTAGACACTTACTTACAATATGCAATAAGATAGTGCTATACATTACTGCTGTACTATATTTAATATTGTTTTGCTCCTACTACGTTTCACTTCGTAATCTATTACACTTATATACCATGATATTGTAACGTCTCGGACGTTATGGCACTGATGACACGGAGACGGGACGACGTTATTAATCCTCCTTTATTGGGCATCCACCAACAGACAGCGTGCTCCTCTCAGTTTAGCAGCTCGAACGTCAACAACAACGGTTCCCGTCAACCACCCTTAACTCCCGTTTTCCGACAGGTTAACCCCGCCTCCCCTCTACTCCGCCAATCACAGGCACGCCCCCTCGACCAGCACGCACGGTGCCACACTGTGATTGACAGCCACTTCACAGGGTCGCTATAATATGTATAATGTACCCGCCTTTCTTTCATAATAATAAAAAATACAAAATAATATATATATATATATATAATTTATTGTTTTACCACGTCATACTGTTATACCGCCATGAAATTCTACTTTGAGGAGATTCCACTGTTAGTTTAAAGTTTAACACTGGAGGATCAGGTATGAATTTGTCGTGCTTGGTCTTTAAACTGTAAAGAAATTCAAGTTTCAGTGATTCATGTTCTATACAGACTTTAACAGTTAGCAAATTTCCGACTGGATGGCACCACAGTACAACTATATAGATTCTAATTAACTGGAGGATAAGGAAATCTGCTGGCAACTACTGGCAAGTGCCACTGAGTGCCAGTGAGTGGTGCCACTGAGTAGCTGCGGCAACTACTGGCAAGTGCCACTGAGTGCCAGCGTCGCTAGGGGGATCTCGCCCCTCCTGACCAGAAGGGACACGAGGGGGCGGAGCTCAGTGCCACCGGAATGAGACGTTTTTTCATGGCGCCCGACAATGTTCAGAAACTGAAAACTCGCCGTGGAAAAGTCAAAGTTGTAGGAAGAAAACACGCACAACTCTCCGTGCTAGTGGCCTGTCAATCACAAGGAAGCCCCGCCCCAAACCATACTCTGCTTTATGGTCTATTTGACTCTAATTGACCATAACTTACTAAATGATGACATCATGCTGTATTGAAGACTTGAAACTAGAGAGAGACATAAACTCATGTTTGCAATGTTTACTGAGGGAATAATACAAGAGAGAAGTCATATATATAGACTTCTATACAACCAGAGCAGTCGCCCCCTGGTGGTCAGTAGAGAGAATTCAGCTTTAACACACGAAGCATAGACTTCTTTACAACCAGAGGAGTCACTCCCTGGTGGTCAGTAGAGAGAATGCAGCTTTAACACATGACGCACATACTTCTATACAACCAGAGTCGCCGCCCCCTGGTGGTCAGGAGAGAGAATGCAGCGTTAACACATGAAACACAGACTTCTATACAGAGGAGTAACCACTTGACGGCCATGAGAAAAATTGCAAGTTTAAGGCACTTCAGCGTTGGCTTTACTTTTCAAAAAAATAACTATTTGAGACTTATTGTAAAAACGTATACAAGTTACAAAAGAGTTACATCAGATGGCTCTTATTTGGCTTTTTGACTGCGCTCTCTGTGAAGCTGCCTGGAAGAAGCAAATCCAGCAGACTCGGCCACGAAACTCAAGCATTATGTAATTCATGTGATCTCATACACATCGGGCTCGAGCATCATCTGACCCAATTCATATTCATATCAAGAGGAAATATTGTTGCGCTCAGGTCCGTCAGCTGTTTCCTGTCGACTCATCCTGCGCTGGATTAACTGTTGACTGGTTCTCATCGTCGCCCTCTTTGTTTTGTTTTGATAAATGTTTTATTTTGAGATATTGTTTTGTCTAAGGGAAGCGTCCAAAGAAGATTTTTATTTACAATATTTTTATTCAGTTGATACCACTCCCCCACCTCCCCATACTCTGACGGCCCCGTATTTAATGTTTCTTTCCTCTCTTGCTGATAAAGTTCTTCACTTCTCTTCTAAAAAACAAACAGTCATCACACTTAAACAAAAAATCCATTATTGTTATTCCTGTTTATTTGCATATCTGTACTGCCTGTAAGAGCAGCAGGCTGTAGTGTGCTGCGTGTCAACAGAATCATTACATCACATGGCGTCTGCAGACGGATCGACCTTATTGTGACAGAACCGAGGAGAAAACAACCCCGAGTAAACTGAAGAAGAAGAAGAAGAAATGTACTCAAGGCACTTGATAGAGGCTTTATTACAATCTCAACTTGTATCACTAGTATTTGTATTAAAAACTGTGAATCTTGTTATTCTTTCTCCAGTTGTGTGCGTGTTCCGCATATATCTCCTATGTTTTGATTAATCCTTCCACGTCCCCCTCCCCCCCCTCCAACATGCGTAATTTCTTTTATGAGCGTTTCATCAGCCGCCGCCCCGAGCGGTTGCTTCGGAAACAGCGTGACGCAGTTCAGAGCCCAAGAATAGACGCGCGAGGCTCTCGGCTTCTTCCCCCCACGACCGGTCTGAGTGCACGTACAAATGTTTTCCTTCTGATGTGTGTCTGTAGGCGTGGGGGGGGGCGAGGCTCAAGCTGACATTTCTGCCTCCCCAGATCACGAAATAGACTCACCTGGTGGAGCAGACTGAGGTCACGGCGGAGGGTTTATGTTAGGGGAGCAGATATTACAGCCAACGACAAACCATCAATACACATCATGATTAAACCTCGGATCTGCACGGACACGCACGCTCAGGTTGTTATGAAACAGCCCATACCCCCCCCCCCCCCCACCCTATCCTGCCAAGTCAAACACAGAGTGAGTCACGGCCTATTTATACATCTCTCATGTGGGTGGCGGCTACCGTGTGTCTGCAGTATAGACGAGCCGTTACATAAATGTTGCTCTGGTGCACGTCTCAGGGGAGCAGTGATTCATAAACATGAGCACGGCTCTCTTTTTTTCACTGCATTGTTCTTAGTCACCGGCCTAGCAGGGGGGAAAAAAGAGAGAGAAAAGTAGCGAGGGAGCTCAATTTAGTTTTGCTTTCACACATTTTTCAAGATATAAATATTGGATGAGGTGGAAAGTGCGAATAAACATTTAAATGAAAGCTAGGAATTCTTAGGAAATACACTTTCTATCGTTCTTTTCGAGAGTTCGGCGAGAAAATTGACACCGAACATGCGACATCCGCAAGTAGCCACTTAGCTTAGCATGATGACTAGAAATAGCTAGCCTTAGATTTGTCAGAAAAGGTCGCTAATTTACCTCGTTCTTTTGACCTCATTCGTTTCATCCGCACACACAAAACGCACTGTTCCAGTCTTAATGCTATGTTATGCTATGCTATCCTATGCTAAGCTAATTGGGTTGCAGGTGATTTAGCTTCAAATCGAAAGAGAAACGACCCGGTGCTACGGGACTTTACGCAGCTGCGGTCGAGTTAAAAAAGTGACATCGCATGTGCTGCGAGAGCAGCCGTTAAATAATGCAACGTGTTTGTGTGATTCGAGGACGAGATGGTGCAGAGCCAAGATCAAAATAAAAATAAAGAAGATGGAGGGTAAACGGCAAACACACGAGTTGATGGAATAAACGTCCCCATGAAAACTCTATCTGTGTTTGTCAATATCTCATATGACTGACCGCTCCTCCCGTGTTGCATAATGGCTGTTGACGAGCGCCGAGTGTTATCACATGAGATAGCGTGACATCAGGCGGAGCTGGATCACACGGTGTCACTGCAGTGAGGATTTTCTATGGAGCCAAACATGATTTTTTTAAAAGAGAAGAAGTCTAAATGCAATAACAGTACATGGATGGAACAAAAGGGGAGGGACATTTCCAAAATGCAAGGCGCAAGTTCAAGCTGAAGGCGGTCAGAGGTCAACTGAGTGACCTTGTTCCTGCCACAGCGAAGTGTGTCTCCGTCCAACGGTCCTCCTCCCAGACTTCCCCTGTGGCCGAGTTCGCAGTGTATTTCAGGCTCGTCCCCAGCCGCCTCCTGCGGGGCTCTTTATGTAATCTGCTGTTTGCCCCGTCGACTTGGCCCGACAGCCTCCCTCCCGGCCGACGCCGCGGCGCAGAGCCCCGTCGGCCGGTGTAAACGACCTCGCTGTGAGTCTCGTCACCGCCACCCACTTGGCGAGAGCTGGACGCCGGGTATTTATACCCACCAGCAGGGCGGAGGAGTTATGAAGGAAGCCTGCAGGCGGGGGGGATGTCTTCATAGTTGTGTTCTCTGGGAGACTGATGCTTTTTTATTATTATTTGGGTTTTTACAACTTATGCCAAAGCTATGTTCAAAACACATTTACATTACCGCGACCGCCACAAATGTTCCAAACCCTGAGAACTATTACTGATACGGGACGGGGCGGAATTATTAATTATAGAGGACATTTCCTGGAAAGAGAGACGTAATTTGTACGCAATGAATATTAAAGTACTGAGAATGTAAATCAGTTTTACTTCGAGTAAATCCTCTTGAATCTTAAATAGCATTGCAAGAAATTATATTTGATTTAGCAAATGATTATTTTTCTTGTTTGATCCATTTGACTTAAGTGTTAAAAAAGAAAATAGTCAAACTTATACATGCTTCCTTTTGTGCAATATTATCAGGAAACACTTCATAAACGTATTATTATGCAGATGATACTCAATTATATTATATATTATATTATATAACAGCTCGCTAAAATTCAAGCATGTCTTAAAGGCATAAAAATATGGATGACCTGCAACTTCCTGATGTTAAACTCTGAGAAAACTGAAGTAATTTTACTCTCAACTCCTCAGAGATCGATTATCTGGTTCAATGCGTTTGTTACTTCAAGACTAGATTACTGCAATTACTCCTTTGCCTATAAAGAAAGCAGTTAAAGTTACCCAAAGTGACTTTAAATCAAACACTTCTTGTTTTGTCAGACCAAACCTCGGTTATTTTTAATATCACGTCGGCTAAGAAAAGCACCAAATTCTCACGCTAGAAAAACTAAAACACTTTGTTATTTTTTTTTTTAACAGTTTGAGTCGGAAAACGTGCAAGCGTTAGACGACACGTGCTAACTGTGGCAGCTCCACTCGTTCACACTCCGAATCCGAAAACACACCTGAGTTCAGAGAGGACTGCTAGCTGCTAGCTTGCTCATTAAGCTAGCATTAGCGGCATGACATCTCCAACTGACTGTAAGGTTTTTAACTAAGCAAACAATTATAGAAAAAGAGGTCTTACACATTGCTTACTCTAAAGGACTAAAGGCTGGAATCACTGGCCGAACATGGAAATAAATATGCTGCATTATTTTCTTGTTGTGCACGAGCTAGTTAGTCCGAGAAAAAGTGTGAAAAAAACAAGTCACAACCTGGCAAGAGGAAGTGCTGGTCGTGGACACTTGATGTCTTTCTTAACAGGGATCTAATAAAGTATTCCAGGAACATGTGTTATGAGATCGAGGATTAACCACAAACACCTTCACGAGATTTGGGAGGACGGGTCATGGTGCAAAGAAATAACGCTCGGCCGCTACAGCAGGTAGAAAACTAGTTTGCCGATCTAACTATTGCTGCTATGAATATATAAATAAAAAAACACCATTGAGCCGCCACGCTCCAAACTCTCTTCTTCTCTCATTTCATTGTCAGTGCTTGACTGGCGCACAAAGTTATTCAACTATGAACATCTATTTAATTCACTTCAGTTTATTATACATAGCCCATTATCACAAATTACGAATGTGTCTCGGAGGCCTCTCACATCTCGATCCTCGTAACACTGCCACGGTCTCATTTACGCCTTGAGTGGGAGAGAAAAAGGAAAAAACAGAGTGATAGTATTTACTGCTTTATGACTTTCGGGCCTTCAGATTCATTTCATTAACGCTCGGCTGTAACTGTGAGCGAGCTCCCCTGAGACGAGTCTTCAGTTGAGACGACGCGCTCCGTTTTACGGCGGTATCTGCCGAAGGTGAGCCGTTCCATAAAGAGGCCGTGCCAGAATGTCAAGAACTCGACCCCCTCCCGCCTCCCCCCCTCCCCCGCTCACTTGATGTTGTTTCTCCACTAAGTCTGTTGCGACACCATGCCGACTTGCTGATGCTTTTTTTATTAGGTTTTGCACTTGTGAGGGGAAACTAAATTGTCCATGCAACGAAGCGGCAGGGGGTGTTTACGCCGACCCGCCGCGGGGATAAAAGCAACCAGCTGCAACTCGACTCGTTTCGTGTGTGAACATCTTCGCGAACAAATCATCACGCAGCGAAGTCGTTTTTTTCGCAAGACTTTTGCTGCTTTGGGATCGTCTTTCAAAGGCGTTCCTTCTTTTCTTTGGGGAGGGAAGTAAACAACGAGATGTGTTACACACGGACGTTTAAAACGCTGTGAACCAAATTGTCTCGCGTAACTCACTTTGTTGCACGCAGCGAACGGACGATTTTCGTGACTCTGTGGGAAACGTTCTTGTACACAAGAAATAATCACCTCAATAAAACTTCTGGTTTGGTGTTCTCCCCATCCGAGTGTGACATAACAGTGTGAGTAATAAAAAGTTGATTTATGGGTGTTCTGTGGAGGCGAGTGTGGTTTGAGTTATTTTAAATACTTAACTGGCAGAACCCGTTCATACGACGGTTATTAAACATGCAGTTTCACTATTTCACAACAGGTGGTATAACTCGCTCGTCATTGTCTGGTTATGTGACGAGTATTTGTAAAAAGAAGCTTCGGCCCGGTCGTTCATCCCCACCGGCTCTTCTCACGCACCGTTTGAAGATGTCGAACGGAGATCAACTGGTGTGTCATCCACGTGGACATGAACTCTGTTGCTCTCTGTTGCTTTTTTTTCTTCCCACCTTTGGACATGTCCATGCTAGCCCCGCCCCCTACCCCCTCGGTGCTATGCTAAGCAAAGCTAGCCGGCTACCGTTAGCATCGCACTGTCCAACGGCCTTTTGCTCAGGGAGTTTACATACGTGATGTGATGCGGTTCATGGTTCATTGTGTCCCGGTCACTGTAAGAACATGGGGTCAGCTGAGACCTCATGCCGCCCCTCACTCTCGGCACACGTGTTGTCAGCATACCAAAGACACACACACACTCACACACACACACACACACACACACACAGGCGACAACGCAAATGCAATGCAGAGAATCGTACATTATGATTTCACATATTGGGTCACGCACAAGATAACAACTATTTGAACCTGTGGATCATTATACGTTGTTCGTTTTTGTTAGATATGACACATGATATAGTTTTGCAGTGTCATGTATTTTGAAGACACACTATTTACGGGCTCCTGTAGTTTTCCTGATGGTTTCCGAAAAAGAGAAAGCAGCTGATGTCCCTTTAAATTCTCTTTGAGCTCAACATACCAGATTAGATTGTTAGTGCGATGTGTGTGTGTGTGTGTGTGTGTGTGTAGTCGTGAGCAACGAGTGATCCGACGGCGGGATTTGCGTTAACGTGATTTATGTAATTTGTTCGCCAGATGTGCTTCGTTATTAAACCCAATAAAGAAATGTGTTGTTGATGTTTTCCTGTCAACATGACTGCATCTCGCCTAATTGTGTTCGCCAAAGACAATATGTTTCAGGGTCAGAGGGTAAAACTATACTTGTCACAGTGGTGGGAGGGGGCGGGGCGAGGCGAGGGAGGTCAGATGATGATGATGGCGATGATGATGATGCCTGAACTGGGGGAAGGGGGGTGGGGGGATGAGGGGGGATCACAGATGGAGGCGGTCCCAGAAAGACGCGCACACAAAAGAGGCCCCGCCGGGTCACGTGAGGACAGAGACCGACCCGAGCTGAACCCGACGTTACAAATACGAGCTGCGCTCCTCCAAGTGGAGCAGAGAGGACGAGAGAGCGTAATATGGAGTAACAGCAGAGCCGAGGAGAGAGAGAGAGAGAGAGAGAGAGAGAGAGAGAGAGAGAGAGAGAGAGAGAGAGAGAGAGAGAGAGAGAGAGAGAGAGAGAGAGAGAGAGAGAGAGAGAGAGAGAGAGAGAGAGAGACTTCTTCTTCCTGGGAGTCTTGCGCACCGGCGGAGAAAAACTGATCCTTCTACAGGTACGATTATTAATTCTAATAAGTTTAGTGGTATTATTGTTCTTATTATTATTATTATTATAGAAACTAGGGTATCATTTCGCTCAATAAAAGAACACCGTAAAAAAGGCTTGCGACTCTTTTCAAATGAGAACAAGTTTCGGTGTTTGATTCGCTCGCGCGCGGCTTGTTTAAAATAAATGAACTAAAAGTCTAAAGTCTTGCTCGTGATGATGAGATGAGGAGCAACACAGCGACATGCGGGTCAGCGCGGGGCGGTCAGCACCGGAAACTGACCGCGGAGCTCACGAGAGAACGACCCCGACGCGCAGTGGCACTTTTAATGAGCACGAGAATCCACACGCACCTCGTTATTGTGTCTAACAACTGGGGCCGCGAGCCACGTGTTGACTCCACGTGCTGTCCCGTATGGAACACGTAACGAAGCCGGCGAGGTTATGGTACGTGTTACTGGAGATATGTAATAGGAAGGGGGGGGGGTACATAACGTTGTGTTGTAATGGCTCTTGCGTAACCACTAAATCCCACTTATGTTGTCCCTCTCTCTGTTTGGCCACCAGGTGGCACTGTTGCTGCATCCTCAGAGCGCAGCGAGCACCCCCACACACACACACACACACACACACACACACCTGAGAGGCATGATGATGTATGAGGAAGAGTCCCAGCAGGATGTGGCTGTGCTCCAGACTCTAGAGTCGCCCGGGAATCCCGGTGCAGGAGGAGGAGGAGGAGGAGGAGGGCCTCTGTCCTTCACAGATGAAGCCGTGTCCATCCTGACCTCCGGCGGCCTGTTGGCACGCTCCCTGCTGGGCCGCGGCTCGGCCGTCAAGCGCAAGGAGAGCCCGTCCTCGCCCGGCGGCGTGCGGCGCCAGCGCGAGTTCATCCCCGTGGACAAAAAGGACGAAGGCTACTGGGACAAGCGGCGGAAGAACAACGAGGCGGCCAAGCGCTCGCGGGAGAAGCGGCGCGTCAACGACGTGGTGCTGGAGGGCCGCGTGCTGGCTCTGCTGGAGGAGAACGCCCGCCTCCGGGCCGAGCTCCTGGCTCTCAAGTTCCGCTTCGTGCTGGCGAAGGACT